>NC_092106.1:52285635-52303135 GCF_045679555.1 Salvelinus alpinus
AATGCAGTCCCTGACAGTATCAGACAGTAGAATGCAGTCCCCGACAGTATCAGACAGTAGAATGCAGTCCCTGACAGTATCAGACAGTAGAATGCAGTCCCTGACAGTATCAGACAGTAGAATGCAGTCCCTGACAGTATCATACAGTAGAATACAGTCCCTGACAGTATCAGATAGTAGAATACAGTCCCTGACAGTATCAGATAGTAGAATACAGTCCCCGACAGTATCAGACAGTAGAATACAGTCCCTGACAGTATCAGACAGTAGAATGCAGTCCCTGACAGTATCAGACAGTAGAATGCAGTCCCTGACAGTATCAGACAGTAGAATACAGTCCCTGACAGTATCAGATAGTAGAATGCAGTCCCTGACAGTATCAGATAGTAGAATGCAGTCCCTGACAGTATCAGGTAGTAGAATGCAGTCCCTGACAGTATCAGACAGTAGAATGCAGTCCCTGACAGTATCAGACAGTAGAATACAGTCCCTGACAGTATCAGATAGTAGAATACAGTCCCTGACAGTATCAGGTAGTAGAATGCAGTCCCTGACAGTATCAGACAGTAGAATGCAGTCCCTGACAGTATCAGACAGTAGAATACAGTCCCTGACAGTATCAGATAGTAGAATGCAGTCCCTGACAGTATCAGACAGTAGAATGCAGTCCCTGACAGTATCAGACAGTAGAATGCAGTCCCTGACAGTATCAGACAGTAGAATGCAGTCCCTGACAGTATCATACAGTAGAATACAGTCCCTGACAGTATCAGATAGTTGAATACAGTCCCTGACAGTATCAGATAGTAGAATACAGTCCCCGACAGTATCAGACAGTAGAATACAGTCCCTGACAGTATCAGACAGTAGAATGCAGTCCCTGACAGTATCAGACAGTAGAATGGAGTCCCTGACAGTATCAGACAGTAGAATACAGTCCCTGACAGTATCAGATAGTAGAATGCAGTCCCTGACAGTATCAGATAGTAGAATGCAGTCCCTGACAGTATCAGGTAGTAGAATGCAGTCCCTGACAGTATCAGACAGTAGAATGCAGTCCCTGACAGTATCAGACAGTAGAATGCAGTCCCTGACAGTATCAGACAGTAGAATGCAGTCCCTGACAGTATCATACAGTAGAATGCAGTCCCTGACAGTATCAGATAGTAGAATGCAGTCCCTGACAGTATCAGATAGTAGAATACAGTCCCCGACAGTATCAGACAGTAGAATGCAGTCCCTGACAGTATCAGACAGTAGAATGCAGTCCCTGACAGTATCAGACAGTAGAATGGAGTCCCTGACAGTATCAGACAGTAGAATACAGTCCCTGACAGTATCAGATAGTAGAATGCAGTCCCTGACAGTATCAGATAGTAGAATGCAGTCCCTGACAGTATCAGGTAGTAGAATGCAGTCCCTGACAGTATCAGACAGTAGAATGCAGTCCCTGACAGTATCAGACAGTAGAATACAGTCCCTGACAGTATCAGATAGTAGAATACAGTCCCTGACAGTATCAGACAGTAGAATGCAGTCCCTGACAGTATCAGACAGTAGAATACAGTCCCTGACAGTATCAGATAGTAGAATGCAGTCCCTGACAGTATCAGACAGTAGAATACAGTCCCTGACAGTATCAGACAGTAGAATGCAGTCCCTGACAGTATCAGACAGTAGAATACAGTCCCTGACAGTATCAGATAGTAGAATGCAGTCCCTGAGAGTATCAGACAGTAGAATGCAGTCCCTGACAGTATCAGGTAGTAGAATGCAGTCCCTGACAGTATCAGACAGTAGAATACAGTCCCTGACAGTATCAGACAGTAGAATGCAGTCCCTGACAGTATCAGACAGTAGAATACAGTCCCTGACAGTATCAGACAGTAGAATGCAGTCCCTGACAGTATCAGACAGTAGAATGCAGTATCAGATAGTAGAATGCAGTCCCTGACAGTATCAGACAGTAGAATGCAGTATCAGATAGTAGAATGCAGTCCCTGACAGTATCAGACAGTAGAATGCAGTCCCTGACAGTATCAGATAGTAGAATGCAGTCCCTGACAATATCAGACAGTAGAATGCAGTCCCTGACAGTATCAGACAGTAGAATACAGTCCCTGACAGTATCAGATAGTAGAATGCAGTCCCTGACAGTATCAGACAGTAGAATACAGTCCCTGACAGTATCAGATAGTAGAATGCAGTCCCTGACAGTATCAGACAGTAGAATGCAGTCCCCGACAGTATCAGACAGTAGAATGCAGTCCCCGACAGTATCAGACAGTAGAATGCAGTCCCTGACAGTATCAGACAGTAGAATGCAGTCCCTGACAGTATCATACAGTAGAATGCAGTCCCTGACAGTATCAGATAGTAGAATACAGTCCCTGACAGTATCAGATAGTAGAATACAGTCCCTGACAGTATCAGATAGTAGAATACAGTCCCCGACAGTATCAGACAGTAGAATACAGTCCCTGACAGTATCAGACAGTAGAATGCAGTCCCTGACAGTATCAGACAGTAGAATGGAGTCCCTGACAGTATCAGACAGTAGAATACAGTCCCTGACAGTATCAGATAGTAGAATGCAGTCCCTGACAGTATCAGATAGTAGAATGCAGTCCCTGACAGTATCAGGTAGTAGAATGCAGTCCCTGACAGTATCAGACAGTAGAATGCAGTCCCTGACAGTATCAGACAGTAGAATACAGTCCCTGACAGTATCAGATAGTAGAATACAGTCCCTGACAGTATCAGGTAGTAGAATGCAGTCCCTGACAGTATCAGACAGTAGAATGCAGTCCCTGACAGTATCAGACAGTAGAATACAGTCCCTGACAGTATCAGATAGTAGAATGCAGTCCCTGACAGTATCAGACAGTAGAATACAGTCCCTGACAGTATCAGACAGTAGAATGCAGTCCCTGACAGTATCAGACAGTAGAATACAGTCCCTGACAGTATCAGATAGTAGAATGCAGTCCCTGACAGTATCAGACAGTAGAATGCAGTCCCTGACAGTATCAGGTAGTAGAATGCAGTCCCTGACAGTATCAGACAGTAGAATACAGTCCCTGACAGTATCAGACAGTAGAATGCAGTCCCTGACAGTATCAGACAGTAGAATGCAGTCCCTGACAGTATCAGATAGTAGAATGCAGTCCCTGACAGTATCAGACAGTAGAATGCAGTCCCTGACAGTATCAGACAGTAGAATACAGTCCCTGACAGTATCAGATAGTAGAATGCAGTCCCTGACAGTATCAGACAGTAGAATACAGTCCCTGACAGTATCAGACAGTAGAATGCAGTCCCTGACAGTATCAGATAGTAGAATACAGTCCCTGACAGTATCAGACAGTAGCATGTAGTCCCTGACAGTATCAGACAGTAGAATACAGTCCCTGACAGTATCAGACAGTAGAATGCAGTCCCTGACAGTATCAGACAGTAGAATACAGTCCCTGACAGTATCAGACAGTAGAATGTAGTCCCTGACAGTATCAGACAGTAGAATACAGTCCCTGACAGTATCAGACAGTAGAATGCAGTCCCTGACAGTATCAGGTAGTAGAATGCAGTCCCTGACAGTATCAGACAGTAGAATGCAGTCCCTGACAGTATCAGCTAGTAGAATGCAGTCCCTGACAGTATCAGACAGTAGAATGCAGTCCCTGACAGTATCAGACAGTAGAATACAGTCCCTGACAGTATCAGACAGTAGAATGCAGTCCCTGACAGTATCAGATAGTAGAATACAGTCCCTGATAGTATCAGACAGTAGAATACAGTCCCTGACAGTATCATACAGTAGAATGCAGTCCCTGACAGTATCAGGTAGTAGAATGCAGTTCCTGACAGTATCAGACGGTAGAATGCAGTCCCTGACAGTATCAGATAGTAGAATACAGTCCCTGACAGTATCAGATAGTAGAATGCAGTCCCTGACAGTATCAGACAGTAGAATGCAGTCCCCGACAGTATCAGACAGTAGAATGCAGTCCCTGACAGTATCAGACAGTAGAATGCAGTCCCTGACAGTATCAGACAGTAGAATGCAGTCCCTGACAGTATCATACAGTAGAATACAGTCCCTGACAGTATCAGATAGTAGAATACAGTCCCTGACAGTATCAGATAGTAGAATACAGTCCCCGACAGTATCAGACAGTAGAATACAGTCCCTGACAGTATCAGACAGTAGAATGCAGTCCCTGACAGTATCAGACAGTAGAATGGAGTCCCTGACAGTATCAGACAGTAGAATACAGTCCCTGACAGTATCAGATAGTAGAATGCAGTCCCTGACAGTATCAGATAGTAGAATGCAGTCCCTGACAGTATCAGGTAGTAGAATGCAGTCCCTGACAGTATCAGACAGTAGAATGCAGTCCCTGACAGTATCAGACAGTAGAATACAGTCCCTGACAGTATCAGATAGTAGAATACAGTCCCTGACAGTATCAGGTAGTAGAATGCAGTCCCTGACAGTATCAGACAGTAGAATGCAGTCCCTGACAGTATCAGACAGTAGAATACAGTCCCTGACAGTATCAGATAGTAGAATGCAGTCCCTGACAGTATCAGACAGTAGAATACAGTCCCTGACAGTATCAGACAGTAGAATGCAGTCCCTGACAGTATCAGACAGTAGAATACAGTCCCTGACAGTATCAGATAGTAGAATGCAGTCCCTGACAGTATCAGACAGTAGAATGCAGTCCCTGACAGTATCAGGTAGTAGAATGCAGTCCCTGACAGTATCAGACAGTAGAATACAGTCCCTGACAGTATCAGACAGTAGAATGCAGTCCCTGACAGTATCAGACAGTAGAATACAGTCCCTGACAGTATCAGACAGTAGAATGCAGTCCCTGACAGTATCAGACAGTAGAATGCAGTCCCTGACAGTATCAGACAGTAGAATGCAGTATCAGATAGTAGAATGCAGTCCCTGACAGTATCAGACAGTAGAATGCAGTATCAGATAGTAGAATGCAGTCCCTGACAGTATCAGACAGTAGAATACAGTCCCTGACAGTATCAGATAGTAGAATGCAGTCCCTGACAGTATCAGACAGTAGAATGCAGTCCCCGACAGTATCAGACAGTAGAATGCAGTCCCTGACAGTATCAGATAGTAGAATGCAGTCCCTGACAGTATCAGACAGTAGAATGCAGTCCCCGACAGTATCAGACAGTAGAATGCAGTCCCTGACAGTATCAGACAGTAGAATGCAGTCCCTGACAGTATCAGACAGTAGAATGCAGTCCCTGACAGTATCATACAGTAGAATGCAGTCCCTGACAGTATCAGATAGTAGAATACAGTCCCTGACAGTATCAGATAGTAGAATACAGTCCCCGACAGTATCAGACAGTAGAATACAGTCCCTGACAGTATCAGACAGTAGAATGCAGTCCCTGACAGTATCAGACAGTAGAATACAGTCCCTGATAGTATCAGACAGTAGAATACAGTCCCTGACAGTATCATACAGTAGAATGCAGTCCCTGACAGTATCAGGTAGTAGAATGCAGTTCCTGACAGTATCAGACGGTAGAATGCAGTCCCTGACAGTATCAGATAGTAGAATACAGTCCCTGACAGTATCAGATAGTAGAATGCAGTCCCTGACAGTATCAGACAGTAGAATGCAGTCCCTGACAGTATCAGACAGTAGAATACAGTCCCTGACAGTATCAGACAGTAGAATGTAGTCCCTGACAGTATCAGACAGTAGAATACAGTCCCTGACAGTATCAGACAGTAGAATGCAGTCCCTGACAGTATCAGGTAGTAGAATGCAGTCCCTGACAGTATCAGACAGTAGAATGCAGTCCCTGACAGTATCAGCTAGTAGAATGCAGTCCCTGACAGTATCAGACAGTAGAATGCAGTCCCTGACAGTATCAGACAGTAGAATACAGTCCCTGACAGTATCAGACAGTAGAATGCAGTCCCTGACAGTATCAGATAGTAGAATACAGTCCCTGATAGTATCAGACAGTAGAATACAGTCCCTGACAGTATCATACAGTAGAATGCAGTCCCTGACAGTATCAGGTAGTAGAATGCAGTTCCTGACAGTATCAGACGGTAGAATGCAGTCCCTGACAGTATCAGATAGTAGAATACAGTCCCTGACAGTATCAGATAGTAGAATGCAGTCCCTGACAGTATCAGACAGTAGAATGCAGTCCCCGACAGTATCAGACAGTAGAATGCAGTCCCTGACAGTATCAGACAGTAGAATGCAGTCCCTGACAGTATCAGACAGTAGAATGCAGTCCCTGACAGTATCATACAGTAGAATACAGTCCCTGACAGTATCAGATAGTAGAATACAGTCCCTGACAGTATCAGATAGTAGAATACAGTCCCCGACAGTATCAGACAGTAGAATACAGTCCCTGACAGTATCAGACAGTAGAATGCAGTCCCTGACAGTATCAGACAGTAGAATGGAGTCCCTGACAGTATCAGACAGTAGAATACAGTCCCTGACAGTATCAGATAGTAGAATGCAGTCCCTGACAGTATCAGATAGTAGAATGCAGTCCCTGACAGTATCAGGTAGTAGAATGCAGTCCCTGACAGTATCAGACAGTAGAATGCAGTCCCTGACAGTATCAGACAGTAGAATACAGTCCCTGACAGTATCAGACAGTAGAATGCAGTCCCTGACAGTATCAGGTAGTAGAATGCAGTCCCTGACAGTATCAGACAGTAGAATGCAGTCCCTGACAGTATCAGCTAGTAGAATGCAGTCCCTGACAGTATCAGACAGTAGAATGCAGTCCCTGACAGTATCAGACAGTAGAATACAGTCCCTGACAGTATCAGACAGTAGAATGCAGTCCCTGACAGTATCAGATAGTAGAATACAGTCCCTGATAGTATCAGACAGTAGAATACAGTCCCTGACAGTATCATACAGTAGAATGCAGTCCCTGACAGTATCAGGTAGTAGAATGCAGTTCCTGACAGTATCAGACGGTAGAATGCAGTCCCTGACAGTATCAGATAGTAGAATACAGTCCCTGACAGTATCAGATAGTAGAATGCAGTCCCTGACAGTATCAGACAGTAGAATGCAGTCCCCGACAGTATCAGACAGTAGAATGCAGTCCCTGACAGTATCAGACAGTAGAATGCAGTCCCTGACAGTATCAGACAGTAGAATGCAGTCCCTGACAGTATCATACAGTAGAATACAGTCCCTGACAGTATCAGATAGTAGAATACAGTCCCTGACAGTATCAGATAGTAGAATACAGTCCCCGACAGTATCAGACAGTAGAATACAGTCCCTGACAGTATCAGACAGTAGAATGCAGTCCCTGACAGTATCAGACAGTAGAATGGAGTCCCTGACAGTATCAGACAGTAGAATACAGTCCCTGACAGTATCAGATAGTAGAATGCAGTCCCTGACAGTATCAGATAGTAGAATGCAGTCCCTGACAGTATCAGGTAGTAGAATGCAGTCCCTGACAGTATCAGACAGTAGAATGCAGTCCCTGACAGTATCAGACAGTAGAATACAGTCCCTGACAGTATCAGATAGTAGAATACAGTCCCTGACAGTATCAGGTAGTAGAATGCAGTCCCTGACAGTATCAGACAGTAGAATGCAGTCCCTGACAGTATCAGACAGTAGAATACAGTCCCTGACAGTATCAGATAGTAGAATGCAGTCCCTGACAGTATCAGACAGTAGAATACAGTCCTTGACAGTATCAGACAGTAGAATGCAGTCCCTGACAGTATCAGACAGTAGAATACAGTCCCTGACAGTATCAGATAGTAGAATGCAGTCCCTGACAGTATCAGACAGTAGAATGCAGTCCCTGACAGTATCAGGTAGTAGAATGCAGTCCCTGACAGTATCAGACAGTAGAATACAGTCCCTGACAGTATCAGACAGTAGAATGCAGTCCCTGACAGTATCAGACAGTAGAATACAGTCCCTGACAGTATCAGACAGTAGAATGCAGTCCCTGACAGTATCAGACAGTAGAATGCAGTCCCTGACAGTATCAGACAGTAGAATGCAGTATCAGATAGTAGAATGCAGTCCCTGACAGTATCAGACAGTAGAATGCAGTATCAGATAGTAGAATGCAGTCCCTGACAGTATCAGACAGTAGAATGTAGTCCCTGACAGTATCAGGTAGTAGAATGCAGTCCCTGACAGTATCAGGTAGCAGAATGCAGTCCCTGACAGTATCAGACAGTAGAATACAGTCCCTGACAGTATCAGATAGTAGAATGCAGTCCCTGACAGTATCAGACAGTAGAATGCAGTCCCCGACAGTATCAGACAGTAGAATGCAGTCCCTGACAGTATCAGACAGTAGAATGCAGTCCCTGACAGTATCAGACAGTAGAATGCAGTCCCTGACAGTATCATACAGTAGAATGCAGTCCCTGACAGTATCAGATAGTAGAATACAGTCCCTGACAGTATCAGATAGTAGAATACAGTCCCCGACAGTATCAGACAGTAGAATACAGTCCCTGACAGTATCAGACAGTAGAATGCAGTCCCTGACAGTATCAGACAGTAGAATGGAGTCCCTGACAGTATCAGACAGTAGAATACAGTCCCTGACAGTATCAGATAGTAGAATGCAGTCCCTGACAGTATCAGATAGTAGAATGCAGTCCCTGACAGTATCAGGTAGTAGAATGCAGTCCCTGACAGTATCAGACAGTAGAATGCAGTCCCTGACAGTATCAGACAGTAGAATACAGTCCCTGACAGTATCAGATAGTAGAATACAGTCCCTGACAGTATCAGGTAGTGGAATGCAGTCCCTGACAGTATCAGACAGTAGAATGCAGTCCCTGACAGTATCAGACAGTAGAATACAGTCCCTGACAGTATCAGATAGTAGAATGCAGTCCCTGACAGTATCAGACAGTAGAATACAGTCCCTGACAGTATCAGACAGTAGAATGCAGTCCCTGACAGTATCAGACAGTAGAATACAGTCCCTGACAGTATCAGATAGTAGAATGCAGTCCCTGAGAGTATCAGACAGTAGAATGCAGTCCCTGACAGTATCAGGTAGTAGAATGCAGTCCCTGACAGTATCAGACAGTAGAATACAGTCCCTGACAGTATCAGACAGTAGAATGCAGTCCCTGACAGTATCAGACAGTAGAATACAGTCCCTGACAGTATCAGACAGTAGAATGCAGTCCCTGACAGTATCAGATAGTAGAATGCAGTATCAGATAGTAGAATGCAGTCCCTGACAGTATCATACAGTAGAATGCAGTATCAGATAGTAGAATGCAGTCCCTGACAGTATCAGACAGTAGAATGCAGTCCCTGACAGTATCAGATAGTAGAATGCAGTCCCTGACAATATCAGACAGTAGAATGCAGTCCCTGACAGTATCAGACAGTAGAATACAGTCCCTGACAGTATCAGATAGTAGAATGCAGTCCCTGACAGTATCAGACAGTAGAATACAGTCCCTGACAGTATCAGATAGTAGAATGCAGTCCCTGACAGTATCAGACAGTAGAATGTAGTCCCTGACAGTATCAGACAGTAGAATACAGTCCCTGACAGTATCAGACAGTAGAATACAGTCACTGACAGTATCAGACAGTAGAATGCAGTCCCTGACAGTATCAGACAGTAGAATACAGTCCCTGACAGTATCAGATAGTAGAATGCAGTCCCTGACAGTATCAGATAGTAGAATGCAGTCCCTGACAGTATCAGACAGTAGAATGCAGTCCCTGACAGTATCAGACAGTAGAATACAGTCCCTGACAGTATCAGATAGTAGAATGCAGTCCCTGACAGTATCAGACAGTAGAATGTAGTCCCTGACAGTATCAGACAGTAGAATACAGTCCCTGACAGTATCAGACAGTAGAATGCAGTCCCTGACAGTATCAGACAGTAGAATGCAGTCCCTGACAGTATCAGATAGTAGAATGCAGTCCCTGACAGTATCAGACAGTAGAATGCAGTCCCTGACAGTATCAGACAGTAGAATACAGTCCCTGACAGTATCAGATAGTAGAATGCAGTCCCTGACAGTATCAGACAGTAGAATACAGTCCCTGACAGTATCAGACAGTAGAATGCAGTCCCTGACAGTATCAGATAGTAGAATACAGTCCCTGACAGTATCAGACAGTAGCATGTAGTCCCTGACAGTATCAGACAGTAGAATACAGTCCCTGACAGTATCAGACAGTAGAATGCAGTCCCTGACAGTATCAGACAGTAGAATACAGTCCCTGACAGTATCAGACAGTAGAATGCAGTCCCTGACAGTATCAGACAGTAGAATACAGTCCCTGACAGTATCAGACAGTAGAATGCAGTCCCTGACAGTATCAGGTAGTAGAATGCAGTCCCTGACAGTATCAGACAGTAGAATGCAGTCCCTGACAGTATCAGCTAGTAGAATGCAGTCCCTGACAGTATCAGACAGTAGAATGCAGTCCCTGACAGTATCAGACAGTAGAATACAGTCCCTGACAGTATCAGACAGTAGAATGCAGTCCCTGACAGTATCAGATAGTAGAATACAGTCCCTGATAGTATCAGACAGTAGAATACAGTCCCTGACAGTATCATACAGTAGAATGCAGTCCCTGACAGTATCAGGTAGTAGAATGCAGTTCCTGACAGTATCAGACGGTAGAATGCAGTCCCTGACAGTATCAGATAGTAGAATACAGTCCCTAACAGTATCAGACAGTAGAATACAGTCCCTGACAGTATCAGATAGTAGAATGCAGTCCCTGACAGTATCAGACAGTAGAATACAGTCCCTGACAGTATCAGATAGTAGAATACAGTCCCTGACAGTATCAGATAGTAGAATGCAGTCCCTGACAGTATCAGACAGTAGAATGCAGTCCCTGACAGTATCAGACAGTAGAATGCAGTCCCTCACAGTATCAGACAGTAGAATGCAGTCCCTGACACTATCAGACAGTAGAATACAGTCCCTGACAGTATCAGATAGTAGAATGCAGTCCCTGACAGTATCAGACAGTAGAATACAGTCCCTGACAGTATCAGACAGTAGAATGCAGTCCCTGACAGTATCAGATAGTAGAATACAGTCCCTGACAGTATCAGACAGTAGAATACAGTCCCTGACAGTATCAGATAGTAAAATACAGTCCCTGACAGCATCAGTTTGTATGAGCGTTTTGATTCTGGTGAGCGAAATCAAAGAGTTTAGTGCAGGCTGCAGCTTGGCCTAGTTGTTCACTGACTCTTCTCTTCTCCTTAGATAACAGATTATCTTGGAATGCGTCCCAAATGGCACCCTATTCCCTTCATAGTGCACTACTTTGTCCAGATCCAAATGGCACCCTATTCCCTTTATAGTGCACTACTTTGTTCAGAGCCAAATGGCACCCTATTCCCTTTATAGTGCACTACTTTGTCCAGAGCCAAATGGCACCCTATTCCCTGTATAGTGCACTACTTTGACCAGCTGAAGCTGCAAAATCACATTCCCTAAAATAGCCTTTCCCCCCCCTCTCTGTATAGTCCGACCATGATTTAGATTTCTCATATTCTGGGTTATATAACAACAGCATGTCTTTCTAGTTACATAAAACCATATTCTGGTTTATGTAACATTTGATTTTTAGGCTGCTCTTCTTGTTGAGCTTTGATCAGATTTTTGACAGAACTTTCATTCCATAACAGGTCTGTGCTGTTTTGATATAATTACGTATTCACAACAAACCTTTTTTTTAATGTTTTTTTTTACTTCCTGATTTGGAGTTACATATTAATGAGAGGGGCGGGGGCACTTCCATATTTAGAGTGTTTGCGTCAGTCTGATGTCAAGGTGATCAAATCAAAGTTTATTTGTCACGTGCGCCGAATACAACAGGTGTAGTAGACCTTACAGTGAATTACTGACTGGCTCTAACCAATAGTGCAAAAATATATATTACGTGAACAATAGTAAAGTAAAGAAATAAAAACAACAGTAAAAAGACAGACAACAGTAAGAAGACAGCATGATGCCAGTATGATGTCAGGATATTGCTGTAACATGTCAACTTCTTCGCCTTTTCATTTATTTTTATTTTTTAGGAGAGGGGAGGGAGGAGGGGGGGGAGGGTAATGGAGGAGGGGGGAGGGAGGAGGGTAATGGAGGAGGAGGGGGGGGGGTAATGGAGGAGAGGGGAGGGGAGAGGGAGGAGACGGGAGGGGGAAGGGAGGAGGGTAATGGAGGAGAAAGGCACAGAAGCATACACTACATGACCAAAAGTATGTGGACACCTGCTCGTCGAACACACTACTCTGAAGAGTGGAAGCTGTTATAGCAGCAAAGGAGGGGCCAACTCCATATTAATGCCCATGATTTTGTAATGAGCATTCCACTAGATGTTGGAACATTGCTGCGGGGACTTGCTTCCATTCAGCCATAAGAGTATTAGTGAGGTCGGGCAGTGATGTTGGGTGATTTGGCCTGGATTGCAGTCGGCGTTCCAATTCATCCCAAAAGTGTGAGATGGGGTTGAGGTCAGGGCTCTGAGCAGGCAAGTCAAGTTCTTCCACACCGATCTCGACAAACCATTTCTGTATGGGCCTCGCTTTCTGCACGTAGGCATTGTCATGCTGAAACAGGAAAGAGCCTTCCCTAAACTGTTGCCACAAAGTTGGAAGCACAGAATCGTCTAGAATGTTATTGTATGCTGTAGCGTTAAGATTTCCCTTCACTGGAACTAAGGGGGCCAGAACCATGAAAAACAGCCCCAGACCACTATTCCTCCTCCACCAAACTTTACAGTTAGCACTATGCATTGGGGCAGGTAGCTTTTTCCTGGCATCCGCTAAACCCAGATTTGTCCGTCGGACTGCCAGATTCTGAAGCGTGATGCGGCCGACGGTTGGCCATGGAAACCCATTTCATGAAGCGCCCGACAAACAGTTCTTGTGCTGACGTTGCTTCCAGAGGCAGTTTGGAACTCGGTAGTGAGTGTTGCAACCGAGGACAGACGATTTTTACGCTATGCACTTCAGCACTCGGCGGTCCCATTCTGTCAGCTTGTTTGGTCTACCACTTCGCGGCTGAGCCGTTGTTGCTCCTTGACATTTCCACTTCACAATATCAACACTTACATTTGACCCGGGGAAGCTCTAGCAGAAATTTGACGAATTGACTTGTTGTAAAGGTGGCATCCTATGACGGTGCCACATTGAAAGTCACTGAGCTCTTCAGTAAGGCCATTCCTCTGCCAATGTTTGTCAATGGAGATTGCATGGCTGTATGCTCAATTTGTATACACCTGTCAGCAACGGCTGTGGCTGAAATAGCGGAATCTACTAATTTGAAAGGCTGTCCACATACTTTTGTACAGATAGTTTATTCAGCAGGGTGAATTAAATATTAAACCTCTTTAAATAGTAGCAGCAGCTGTGGCCATAAAGGATAGAGAGAGAGATGGAGGGATGTGGATAGAGAGAGAGATGGAGGGATGTGGATAGAGAGAGAGATGGAGGGATGTGGATAGAGAGAGATGGAGGGATGTGGCTAGAGAGAGAGATGGAGGGATGTGGCTAGAGAGAGAGATGGAGGGATGTGGATAGAGAGAGATGGAGGGATGTGGATAGAGAGAGAGATGGAGGGATGTGGATAGAGAGAGATGGAGAGATGTGGATAGAGAGAGAGATGGAGGGATGTGGATAGAGAGAGAGATGGAGGGATGTGGATAGAGAGAGAGATGTAGGGATGTGGATAGAGAGAGATGGAGGGATGTGGATAGAGAGAGAGATGGAGGGATGTGGATAGAGACAGAGATGGAGGGATGTGGATAGAGAGAGAGATGGAGGGATGTGGATAGAGACAGAGATGGAGGGATGTGGATAGAGAGAGATGGAGGGATGTGGATAGAGAGAGAGATGGAGGGATGTGGATAGAGAGAGAGATGGAGGGATGTGGATAGAGGGAGAGATGGAGGGATGTGGATAGAGAGAGAGATGGAGGGATGAGGATAGAGAGAGAGATGTAGAGATGTGGATAGAGGGAGAGATGCAGGGATGTGGATAGAGAGAGATGGAGGGATGTGGATAGAGAGAGAGATGGAGGGATGTGGATAGAGAGCGAGATGGAGGGATGTGGATAGAGAGAGAGATGGAGGGATGTGGATAGAGAGAGAGATGGAGGGATGTGGATAGAGAGAGAGATGGAGGGATGAGGATAGAGAGAGAGATGGAGGGATGTGGATAGAGAGAGAGATGGAGGGATGTGGATAGAGAGAGATGGAGAGATGTGGATAGAGAGAGAGATGGAGGGATGTGGATAGAGAGAGAGATGGAGGGATGTGGATAGAGAGAGAGATGGAGGGATGTGGATAGAGAGAGAGATGGAGGGATGTGGATAGAGAGAGATGGAGGGATGTGGATAGAGAGAGATGGAGGGATGTGGCTAGAGAGAGATGGAGGGATGTGGCTAGAGAGAGAGATGGAGGGATGTGGCTAGAGAGAGAGATGGAGGGATGTGGAGAGAGAGAGATGGAGGGATGTGGATAGAGAGAGAGATGGAGGGATGTGGCTAGAGAGAGATGGAGGGATGTGGCTAGAGAGAGAGATGGAGGGATGTGGATAGAGAGCGAGATGGAGAAATGTGGATAGAGAGAGAGATGGAGGGATGTGGATAGAGAGAGAGATGGAGGGATGTGGATAGAGAGAGAGATGGAGGGATGTGGATAGAGAGAGATGGAGGGATGAGGATAGAGAGGGAGATGGAGGGATGTAGATAGAGAGATGGAGGGATGTGGATAGAGGGAGAGATGGAGGGATGTGGATAGAGAGAGATGGAGGGATGTGGATAGAGAGAGAGATGGAGGGATGTGGATAGAGAGAGATGGAGGGATGTGGATAGAGAGAGAGATGGAGGGATGCGGATAGAGAGAGAGATGGAGGGATGTGGATAGAGAGAGAGATGGAGGGATGTGGATAGAGAGAGATGGAGAGATGTGGATAGAGAGAGAGATGGAGGGATGTGGATAGTGAGAGAGATGGAGGGATGTGGATAGAGAGAGAGATGGAGGGATGTGGATAGAGAGAGAGATGGAGGGATGTGGATAGAGAGAGATGGAGGGATGTGGCTAGAGAGAGATGGAGGGATGTGGCTAGAGAGAGAGATGGAGGGATGTGGCTAGAGAGAGAGATGGAGGGATGTGGAGAGAGAGAGATGGAGGGATGTGGATAGAGAGAGAGATGGAGGGATGTGGCTAGAGAGAGATGGAGGGATGTGGCTAGAGAGAGAGATGGAGGGATGTGGATAGAGAGAGAGATGGAGGGATGTAGATAGAGAGAGAGATGGAGGGATGTGGATAGAGAGAGAGATGGAGGGATGTGGAGAGAGAGGGAGATGGAGGGATGTAGATAGAGAGAGAGATGGAGGGATGTAGATAGATGGAGGGATGTGGATAGAGAGAGAGATGGAGGGATGTAGATAGATGGAGGGATGTGGATAGAGAGAGAGATGGAGGGATGTGGATAGAGAGAGAGATGGAGGGATGTAGATAGATGGAGGGATGTGGATAGAGAGAGAGATGGAGGGATGTGGATAGAGAGAGAGATATAGGGAAGAGGGCGAGATCTAGATATACGACCATGGCTGATGCCTTTTCTAATGCTGGGGCCTAATTCGTCCATCTCTCTGCCCGACCACTGCATGCTGTAGTAGAATATTTACTCAAATGCTGATCGTGATGATCAAATCAAATCAAACTTTATTTGCCACTTGCACCGAATACAAGTGTAGACTTTACAGTGAAATGCTGAATACAAGCCCTTAAACAACAGTGCAGTTCAAGAAGAAGAAAATAGACTAAAGTAGACTAAAATCAAAAGTAACAATATAAAGTAACACAATAAGAATAACAATAACGAGGCTACATACAGGGGGCACCGGTACTGAGTCAGGGTGCGTGGGTACAGGCTAGTTGAGGTAATCTGTACATGTAGGTGGGGGCGAAGTGACTATGCATAGGTAACAAACAAACAGCGAGTAGCAGCAGTTTACAAAAGGGAGGTGGGAGAGGGGGGGGGGGGGGTCAATGTAAATTGTCCGGTGGCGATTTTATGAATTGTTCAGCAGTCTAATGGCTTGGGGAGTAGAAGCTGTTGAGGAGCCATTTGGTCCTAGACTTGGCGCTCTGGCACCGCTTGCCGTGCGGTAGCAGAGAAAACAGTCTATAACTTGGGTGACTGGAGTCTCTGACAATTTTATGGGCTTTTCTCTGACACGGCCTATTATATAGGTCCTGGATGGCAGGAAGCTTGGCCCCAGTGATGTACTGGGCCGTTCGCACTACCCTCTGTAGCTCCTTACGGTCAGATGCTGAGCAGTTACCATACCAGGCGGTGATGCAATCGGTCAGGATGCTCTCGATGGTGCAGCTGTAGAACCTTTTGAGGATCTGGGGACCCATGACAAATCTTTTCCGTCTGCTAAGGGGTAAAAGGTTTTGTCGTGCCCTCTTCACGACTGTCTTGGTATGTTTGGACCATGATAGCTCGTTGGTGATGTGGACACCAAGGAACTTGAAACTCTCAACCCGTTCCAATACATCCGGCCCTCCTTTTCCTGTAGTCCACGATCAGCTCTTCTGTCTTGCTCACAGTGAGGGAGAGGTTGTTGTCCTGGCACCACACTGACAGTTCTCTGACCTCCTCCCTATAGGCCGTCTCATCGTTGTCACTGTTGTATTGTCAGCAAACTTAATGATGGTGTTGGAGTCGTGTTTGGCCACGCAGTTGTGGGTGAACAGGGAATACAGGAGGGAACTAAGTACACACCCCTGAGGGGCTCCAGTGTTGAGGATCCGTGTGGCAGACGTGTTGTTGCCTACTCTTACCACCTGGGGGCGGCCCATCAGGAAGTCCAGGATCCAGTTGCAGAGGGAGATGTTTAGTCCCAGAGTCCTTAGCTTAGTGATGAGCTTTGTGGGCACTATGGTGTTGAACATCGAGCTGTAGTCAATGAACAGCATTCTCACATAGGTGTTCCTTTTGTCCAGTTGAGAAAGGGCAGTGTGGAGTGCGATTGAGATTGTGTCATCTGTGCATCTGTTGGGGCGGTGTGCAAATTGGAGTGGGTCTAGGGTGACCGGGAGGATGCTGTTGATGTGAGCCATGACCAGCCTTTCAAAGCACTTCATGGCTACCGACGTGAGTGGTAATCATTTAGGCAGGTTACCTTTGCGTCCTTGGGCACATGGACTATGGTGGTCTGCTTGAAACATGTAGGTATTACAGACTCAGTCAGGGAGAGTTTGAAAATGTCAGTGAAGACACTTGACAGTTGGTCCACGCATGATTTGAGTACACGTCCTGGTAATATGTCTGGCCCCCCGGCTTTGTGAATGTTGACCTGTTTAAAGGTTTTGTTCACATCGGCTACCGAGAACGTTATCACACAGTCATCCAGAACAGCTGGTGCTCTCGTGCATGCTTCGGTGTTGCTTGC
>NC_092106.1:52308135-52528135 GCF_045679555.1 Salvelinus alpinus
GTTACTCCGCCTGGTCTTTTTCAAAATGGCGGAACCTACTGCGTGATAGTGAAAGGGTGTGGGGAAACAGCTTTTTTCACCCGATCTGTCCAATTTATCACCTCTAAAATGTAAATAAAACACTATAAAGAGTTTATATAATGTATCATTACATACCTATTTGAAGGTTTGTGTTGAATTTGAATAAGGGTTTTTAGGGCGGCGCTAAAGTTATCTTCAGAAGTAAACAGCGTCTGTGCAGGGTGCTTTTGAGAGTCATGATGGCTTGCAGTGATGACACACAATGAATGCATTCAGTTGTACAATTGACTCGGCACCCCCCCCTTACCCTGTCCCTGTCCCCCCTTACCCTGTCCCTGTCCCTGTCCCCACTGTCCCTGTCCCTGTCCCCCCTTACCCTGTCCCTGTCCCTGTACCTTTCTTGTTTTTAATCTGCGAAATAAGCACTACACCTGGTGGAGAGAGGCTGTATGACACAGAATGAGTTGCATTATGCGTGCTGTACGTTACGTCACAATTTAACAGTGTCAAAGGGCTCCGTTTTTTCCCAACTTTTCTCCAATACTATTGGTCGATTACCATGTCAATCAACGCTTGAATAGAAACGTAGTCCACCCCCCGGACGTTGATGCCGACACAGTCGCTACAGTCCCATTAGTTTTCATTGCAGCCTCGTTTGAATGTCGCGGTTGCGCAAATTTGTACGGAATGGGGTGAGTCATCAGTAACCCTTCAGCTTAAAATAATTGTTGTACTAATTCAGGAAGTGTGTGTGTGTAGCTGGTTTCCTACCTTGTCAGGACATTCGGATGAATTGTTAGGACATTGGGGTCCTGTAATGTAGAAAAACACACACACACACACACACACACACACACACACACACACACACACACACACACACACACACACACACACACACACACACACACACACACACACACACACACACACTCATACAACAGCTGCAAATCACTTGAACCTGCAAAGAGCACATTGCTGACTGAGACCGCTGGAAAGGAAAGAGTGCAGGGTGTGAAATGATGACTGTGATGATCAGTGATTGGTGGCCACAGTGTTACACTCCTTTAAAGGTCATGCAGAATAGGAGGCAGGCTGGCCTAGTGGTTAGAGGAGGCAGGTAGTCTAGTGGTTAGAGGAGGCAGGTAGCCTAGTGGTTAGAGGAGGCAGGTAGCCTAGTGGTTAGAGGAGGCAGGTAGCCTAGTGGTTAGAGGAGGCAGGTAGCCTAGTGGTTAGAGGAGGCAGGTAGCCTAGTGGTTAGAGGAGGCAGGTAGCCTAGTGGTTAGAGGAGGCAGGTAGCCTAGTGGTTAGAGGAGGCACGTAGCCTAGTGGTTAGAGGAGGCAGGTAGCCTAGTGGTTAGAGGAGGCAGGTAGCCTAGTGGTTAGAGGAGGCAGGTAGCCTAGTGGTTAGAGGAGGCAGGTAGTCTAGTGGTTAGAGGAGGCAGGTAGCCTAGTGGATAGAGGAGGCAGGTAGTCTAGTGGTTAGAGGAGGCAGGTAGTCTAGTGGTTAGAGGAGGCAGGTAGCCTAGTGGTTAGAGGAGGCAGGTAGCCTAGTGGTTAGAGCAGGCAGGCTGGCCTAGTGGTTGGAGGAGGCTGGTAGCCTAGTGGTTAGAGGAGGCAGGTAGCCTAGTGGTTAGAGGAGGCAGGTAGCCTAGTGGTTAGAGGAGGTAGGTAGCCTAGTGGTTAGAGGAGGCAGGTAGCCTAGTGGTTAGAGGAGGCAGGTAGCCTAGTGGTTAGAGGAGGCAGGTAGCCTAGTGGTTAGAGGAGGCAGGGTAGCCTAGTGGTTAGAGGAGGCGGGTAGCCTAGTGGTTAGAGGAGGCGGGTAGCCTAGTGGTTAGAGGAGGCAGGTAGCCTAGTGGTTAGAGGAGGCAGGCTGGCCTAGTGGTTAGAGGAGGCAGGTAGCCTAGTGGTTAGAGGAGGCAGGTAGCCTAGTGGTTAGAGGAGGCAGGTAGCCTAGTGGTTAGAGGAGGCAGGTAGCCTAGTGGATAGAGGAGGCAGGTAGTCTAGTGGTTAGAGGAGGCAGGTAGTCTAGTGGTTAGAGGAGGCAGGTAGTCTAGTGGTTAGAGGAGGCAGGTAGTCTAGTGGTTAGAGGAGGCAGGTAGCCTAGTGGTTAGAGGAGGCAGCGTAGCCTAGTGGTTAGAGGAGGCAGGTAGCCTAGTGGTTAGAGGAGGCAGGTAGCCTAGTGGTTAGAGGAGGCAGGCTGGCCTAGTGGTTAGAGGAGGCAGGTAGCCTAGTGGTTAGAGGAGGCAGGTAGCCTAGTGGTTAGAGGAGGCAGGTAGCCTAGTGGTTAGAGGAGGCAGGTAGCCTAGTGGTTAGAGGAGGCGGGTAGCCTAGTGGTTAGAGGAGGCGGGTAGCCTAGTGGTTAGAGGAGGCAGGTAGCCTAGTGGTTAGAGGAGGCAGGTAGCCTAGTGGTTAGAGGAGGCAGGTAGCCTAGTGGTTAGAGGAGGCAGGTAGCCTAGTGGTTAGAGGAGGCAGGTAGCCTAGTGGTTAGAGGAGGCAGGTAGTCTAGTGGTTAGAGGAGGCAGGTAGTCTAGTGGTTAGAGGAGGCAGGTAGCCTAGTGGTTAGAGGAGGCAGGTAGCCTAGTGGTTAGAGCAGGCAGGCTGGCCTAGTAGTTAGAGGAGGCTGGTAGCCTAGTGGTTAGAGGAGGCAGGTAGCCTAGTGGTTAGAGGAGGCAGGTAGTCTAGTGGTTAGAGGCAGGTAGTCTAGTGGTTAGAGGAGGCAGGTAGCCTAGTGGTTAGAGGAGGCAGGTAGCCTAGTGGTTAGAGGAGGCTGGTAGCCTAGTGGTTAGAGGAGGCAGGCTGGCCTAGTGGTTAGAGGAGGCAGGTAGCCTAGTGGTTAGAGGAGGCAGGTAGCCTAGTGGTTAGAGGAGGCAGGCTGGCATAGTGGTTAGAGGAGGCAGGTAGCCTAGTGGTTAGAGGAGGCAGGTAGCCTAGTGGTTAGAGGAGGTAGGTAGCCTAGTGGTTAGAGGAGGGAGGTAGCCTAGTGGTTAGAGGAGGCAGGTAGCCTAGTGGTTAGAGGAGGCAGGTAGCCTAGTGGTTAGAGGAGGCAGGCTGGCCTAGTGGTTAGAGGAGGCAGGTAGCCTAGTGGTTAGAGGAGGCAGGTAGCCTAGTGGTTAGAGGAGGCAGGTAGCCTAGTGGTTAGAGGAGGTAGGTAGCCTAGTGGTTAGAGGAGGGAGGTAGCCTAGTGGTTAGAGGAGGCATGTAGCCTAGTGGTTAGAGGAGGCAGGTAGCCTAGTGGTTAGAGGAGGCAGGTAGCCTAGTGGTTAGAGGAGGCAGGTAGCCTAGTGGTTAGAGGAGGCAGGTAGCCTAGTGGTTAGAGGAGGCAGGTAGCCTAGTGGTTAGAGGAGGCAGGTAGCCTAGTGGTTAGAGGAGGCAGGTAGCCTAGTGGTTAGAGGAGGCAGGTAGCCTAGTGTTTAGAGGAGGCAGGTAGCCTAGTGGTTAGAGGAGGCAGGTAGCCTAGTGGTTAGAGGAGGCAGGTAGCCTAGCGGTTAGAGGAGGCAGGTAGCCTAGCGGTTAGAGGAGGCAGGTAGCCTAGCGGTTAGAGGAGGCAGGTAGCCTAGCGGTTAGAGGAGGCAGGTAGCCTAGCGATTAGAGGAGGCAGGTAGCCTAGCGGTTAGAGGAGGCAGGTAGCCTAGTGGTTAGAGGAGGCAGGTAGCCTAGCGGTTAGAGGAGGCAGGTAGCCTAGCGGTTAGAGGAGGCAGGTAGCCTAGCGGTTAGAGGAGGCAGGTAGCCTAGCGGTTAGAGGAGGCAGGTAGCCTAGCGGTTAGAGGAGGCAGGTAGCCTAGCGGTTAGAGGAGGCAGGTAGCCTAGCGGTTAGAGGAGGCAGGTAGCCTAGTGGTTAGAGGAGGCAGGTAGCCTAGTGATTAGAGGAGGCAGGTAGCCTAGTGGTTAGAGGAGGCAGGCTGGCCTAGTGGTAAGATGAGGCAGGCTGGCCTAGTGGTTAGAGGATGCAGGCTGGCCTAGTGGTTAGAGGAGGCAGGTAGCCTAGTGGTTAGAGGAGGCAGGCTGGCCTAGTGGTTAGAGGAGGCAGGTAGCCTAGTGGTTAGAGGAGGCAGGTAGCCTGGTGGTTAGAGGAGGCAGGTAGCCTAGTGGTTAGAGGAGGCAGGTAGCCTGTTGGTTAGAGGAGGCAGGTAGCCTAGTGGTTAGAGGAGGCAGGCTGGCCTAGTGGTTAGAGGAGGCAGGCTGGCCTAGTGGTTAGAGGAGGCAGGCTGGCCTAGTGGTTAGAGGAGGCAGGTAGCCTAGTGGTTAGAGGAGGCAGGTAGCCTAGTGGTTAGAGGAGGCAGGTAGCCTAGTGGTTAGAGGAGGCAGCGTAGCCTAGTGGTTAGAGGAGGCAGGTAGCCTAGTGGTTAGAGGAGGCAGGTAGCCTAGTGGTTAGAGGAGGCAGGTAGCCTAGTGGTTAGAGGAGGCAGGTAGCCTAGTGGTTAGAGCGTTGGGCCAGTAACCGACAGGTGACTAGATCGAATCCCACGAGCTGACAAGGTAAAAATCTGTCGTTCTGCTCCTGAACAAGGCAGTTAACCCACTGTTCCTAGGCGGTCATTCTAAATAACAATGTGTTCTTTAACTTTAACTAGTTAAATAAAGGTTAAGCAATAAAATGAAAGACGGATGAATGTTCAGAGAGATCCTTGATGAAAACCTGAGAGTGCTCAGGACCACTATAGCAGTGGCCACAGTGTAACACTGCTTTAAAGGTCATGTAGACTAGGTAGGAAACATGTCTCTATGCATGACTCCCAAATGACCTCCTCTTCCCAAAAGAGTTAACTACATTTGACCAGAGCCTACGGCACAATACCTTCCCTGTATCAGAGACCATTAGTGACAGCACTACCTGCCTTCGCAAAGGTCATTATCTAGGCTACTGGATTACTATTCAAATACACCAGTTCTGAATACGACTCATTTCTGGTCATTTTTAGATTATTCCATTTCCTGACAGAGGAAATTGGCAGTTTTTTTTCAGTTGTAGTTTAAACAGGGTGCATCTTAAATGCTACCCTATTCTAAAGTAGTGCACTATATAGGGAATAGGGTGCCATAGGGCTCTGGTCTATAGTAGTGCACTATATAGGGAATAGGGTGCCATAGGGCTCTAGTCTAAAGTAGTGCACTATATAGGGAATAGGGTGCCATAGGGCTCTGGTCTATAGTAGTGCACTATATAGGGAATAGGGTGCCATTTGGTCCAATAGTGCAGCACTACGTTCTCTAGGCAACTTTAAGTGGATAAAAGTGATGTAGGTTGGTGTACTATTCTACTGCATGGTCAATAGAGCAGCCATGTTGCTGTGTGTTATTTAAGTACCAAGGCGCGATTTACCACGGCTAAGATCTGATCTCAGGCCCACATTATATTAGCGTGTCCCGTTTTGGACGTGCGGAAAAACCCTCCCGTAGTCTGCTTTGTTTTAATACGATATGACCACGGGGAGAAATGACGGTGCCTGTAAGTGTGACATAGCCTATTTGATTAGAATTGATTCATTCTCTTTTTTTTTTTTTTAGACCTTATCAATAATGAATTTAATCTTACTTATTGCCAATGTTTGTCATGTCCCTGCTCAGCCATAATGCAATGTACAGTAGTCCTAGACCCTATATCAGTGTAAATGTTGTTACTTAGAACAATGTGAACTGCTAATGAGTTCAAGTTAACGTATTTAGCTAACGTAGGTCGACATTTTGTTGTTTTATTCCTGTAAACCATTTAAAAAACTATAAACGGACTAACATTGGAATTGGAGTTGATTCCAAGGTTATACATAAAAAGACTGTGTGAATTGAATACACAACCTGAAGCATGGAGCACGTTCTGATTGGCCAGTGAGGTGCCAATCCTCGACACACCCGCTATTTGTTTATTCATCAAAACCCTCCAATGCCAGCTCTGATTGGCCAGTGACACACCCGCTACTTGTTTATTCATCAAAACCCAGCCCTTTAGCTCCAATGCCAGCTCTGATTGGCCAGTGACACACCCACTATTTGTTTATTCATCAAAACCCCGCCCTTTAGCTCCAATGCCAGCGTTGATTGGCCAGTGACACACCCGCTACTTGTTTATTCATCAAAACCCAGCCCTTTAGCTCCAATGCCAGCTCTGATTGGCCAGTGACACACCCACTATTTGTTTATTCATCAAAACCCCGCCCTTTAGCTCCAATGCCAGCTCTGATTGGCCAGTGACACACCCACTATTTGTTTATTCATCAAAACCCAGCCCTTTAGCTCCAATGCCAGCGAGTGCTCAGATATAATTGAGATAGCAATGTTTTAGCTATTTTCCACTAACGCTGAACCTACAGCCTGAGCTTAGATTGGGTTCAAATAGATCCCTCTGTCTCTTCTTACTGAGGTGAGTCTGTGTTTGTGTGTGTGTGATTGCGTGTGTTTGTGTGCGTGTGTCATTTCCATCCGATAATATTGAAAGCAGTGTGATGTTAAAGCTGCCTATCTCATATAGCCCAAACTATCTGAATCTAGGTCTGTCTTAAATATGAAAATGATCAATCAAATCGCCATGTAGTCTATTGTTCCGGCCAAGATGAGTCAGTAGTAGATTTTATATAGATGATAAACGTAGATCTACTCTGTTAGAAAACTGGAGTGATGATGATGATGATGGACTGGTCATTGGTCAACAATCAAGACACGCAACTTTTTATTTCTGAATTATAGATGAGAATTTAAAGTTGAGAACAACGACGACAAAACATTTATTTAAAAAAATAACTAAACGTCTATATTTATATACCACTCACCACCCAAAAGTGCACTTTGGAGACTGGAAGGTATCTAGCTTTAGCATCGCCATTCATCATCAGCTGTATAAGCCTTTTTGGAGCATTAGAGGAAGTCAGTTATCTCACATTAATACCCAGCTCAACTCTGGAGGGAAACATTCACTACCAGCTAGGCTGAGTCCCAATATAGTGCACTACGTTTGACCAGAGCCCTATGGGTCCTTGTCAAAAGTTCTGAACAAAAGCAGTGCACTATATAGGGGATAAGTTTGGGACACAGGTGTGATCAGAAAATGAAGAATTAGCAAATAGAGGCTTTATTTCTCTTTGAAGAGCTTCAGAGAGAGAGAGAGAGAGAGAGAGAGAGAGAGATACTGCGTCGCTCAGCACAACTTCCGATAGTAGACTACACTCTCTTATCTGACATTTCTAACATGGATAATTGCAGAAAAATGCCCAATAATCTCCCAACACAGTTCTTTAAAATCTCCCCAAACGGGAAGGTCAGAGGGAGACATCTTAATCAAGGAAGGAGAATACGGTGGTGGATGGAATGGAGTGTTTTACAGTTGTGCGGTGGGATAGTGCAGCTGTTAAGATGGCTGTAGTGTAGTTACAAACCATGGTACAGTGCATTCGGAAAGTATTCAGACCCCTTCCCTTTTTCCACGTTTTGTTCGGTTACAGCCTTCTTATTATTAGCAAATGTATTACAAATAAAAACAGAAATACCTTACTTACATAAGTATTCAGACCCTTTGCTATGAGACTCGAAATTGAGCTCAGGTGCATCCTGTTTCCATTGATCATCCTTGAGATGTTTCTACAACTTGATTGGAGTCCACCTGTGGTAAATTCATTTGATTGGACATGATTTGTAAAGGCACACACCTGTCTATATAAGGTCCCACAGTTGACAGTGAATGTCAGAGAAAAAACCAAGCCATGTGGTCGAAGGAATTGTCCGTAGAGCTCTGAGACAGGATTGTGTTGAGGCACAGATCTGGGGAAGGGTACCAAAACATTTCTGCAGCATTGAAGGTCCCAAAGAAAACAGTGGCCTCCATCATTCTTAAATGGAAGAAGTTTGGAACCACTAAGACTCTTCCTAGAGCTGGCCGCCCGGCAGAACTGCGCAACCAGGGAGGTGACCAACAACCCGATGGTCACTCTGACAGAGCTCCAGAGTTCCTCTGTGGAGATGGGAGAATCTTCCAGAGGCACAACCATCTGTGCAGCACTCCACCAATCAGGCCTTTATGGTAGAGAGGCCATATGGAAGCCACTCCTCAGTAAAAGGCACATGACAGCCTGCTTGGAGTTTGCCAAACGGCACCTAAAGGACTCAAAGACCATGAGATACAAGATTCTCTGGTCTGATGAAACGAAGATTAAACTCTTTGGCCTGAATGCCAAGCGTCACGTCTGGTGGAATCTGGCACATCCCTACGGTGAAGCATGGTGGTGGCAGCATCATGCTGTGGGCATTTTTTTCAGCGGCAGGGACAGGGAGACTAGTCAGGATCGAGGGAAAGATAAATGGAGCAAAGTTCAGAGAGGTCCTTGATGAAAACCTGCTCCAGAGCACAGGACCTCAGACTGGGGCAAAGGTTCAACATCCAACAGGGGCCAGATTCACAAAACTTTCTTAAGAAGAAATTTCTTCTTAACTGGCATTTTTGTCCTTTACTATAGACTTAAGAAGAAAAGTTAAGCAAAGTTGCTATTCCTCAATAAAGTTATTGGAAATGTTCTTTAGGTTTTTCTTAAGTTTCTTCCTAAGAAAAAAGTTAAGAAGAAATGGGATTCTTGAAAATAATGCTTTAGCATTTCTTCTTGGAAATGTACTTAACTTTAGGACAGCTAAACCCTTGTCTTAACTTTAGGACAGCTAAACCCTTGTCTTAACTTTAGGACAGCTAAACCCTTGTCTTAACTTTAGGACAGCTAAACCCTTGTCTTAACTTTAGGACAGCTAAACCCTTGTCTTGACTTTAGGACAGCTAAACCCTTGTCTTAACTTTAGGACAGCTAAACCCTTGTCTTAACTTTAGGACAGCTAAACCCTTGTCTTGACTTTAGGACAGCTAAACCCTTGTCTTGACTTTAGGACAGCTAAACCCTTGTCTTGACTTTAGGACAGCTAAACCCTTGTCTTGACTTTAGGACAGCTAAACCCTTGTCTTAACTTTAGGACAGCTAAACCCTTGTCTTAACTTTAGGACAGCTAAACCCTTGTCTTAACTTTAGGACAGCTAAACCCGTCTTGAGACGAATGGGTAGTTTTATAACCATTAATGTTTTCTTGCACCACAGAAACAGTTGGCTATTTAAATACAGCAAGAATACAAATTAAACACGCATTATCTAGCTAGCTTGTAATTAACAATATATTACGGTATTCTAGAAGTGTTAAATAGCTAGCGCTATCTCGTCAATTTGCAGAGAAGAGCTTGGCTAACTTAGCTAATGTTAACGTTGTTAGCTATGTTGGCTATAATGTCTTTACACGTTAGCTAGCTAACGTAGCTAACTAACTTACCGGTCGCGCAGTCCCTCTACCACCATCTTTATGAATGACGACACCTTCTCCTCCAGCTGGTCTCTCAGCTCCCTTCTTAATTAACAGCCGACTTGATGTCACTGTTCTTTGCCCCCGAAGGCATGGACAGACTTGGCCATCCTTTCTTTTTTGGTGTCTGCAGTGAACCTGCAGTTATCGAGTCTCCCCAACAGCAACCTTTTCCTGGCTGCTATGTCCTCCACTTCAAGCTCTTGTTTACTGAAGGTTTTTATATCGCTTTCCTTGGTTATCCATGTTTTGTTTTGATGTACAGTAGCTAATGTTAGTCTGATGGCTATATGAAAAATTTATTTTTGTTTGTTTGTGTGTAAAGGTTTCGCGAGCCAACTAAAAAAATTGTATTCTCGAGACATAAAGCAAAAAAAATAAATTGAGTAAAATTTTAATATCAACACTTTATTATAGTAGGCCAAATTTTTTACATTTACATTTTAGTCATTTAGCAGACGCTCTTATCCAGAGCGACTTACAGTAGAGTGCATACATTTGATTACATTTTTACATACTGAGACAAGGATATCCCTACCGGCCAAGAGCAGACGCTCTTATCCAGAGCGACTTACAGTAGAGTGCATACATTTTATTAAATTTTTTTTTTTTTACATACTGAGACAAGGATATCCCTACCGGCCAAACCCTCCCTACCGGCCAAACCCTCCCTAACCCGGACGACGCTATGCCAATTGTGCGTCGCCCCACGGATCTCCCGGTTGCGGCCGGCTGCGACAGAGCCTGGGCGCGAACCCAGCCCAGCCTGGGCGTGAACCCAGACCACTGCGCCACCCAGGAGCATATCCTATCATATCAAATCCTATCATCCCTGTCACATAGGCTTATTTATTTGGTTTCAAGCACGTCACTAATGTCATTGCCACATAAGAAGATATTTACCAAGTTCTTAAGAAAGATACTTACGAAGTCCCTAAGAAAACTATGAACATTTTGCATTTATCTTATGAACTTCTTATTTTTCTTCTTAATTTTTTTTTGTCAGTAATGTTTTGTGAATCCGGCCCCAGGACCTCAGACTGGGGCGAAGGTTCACCTTCCAACAGGACAATGACCCTAAGCACACAGCCAAGACAATGCAGGAGTGGCTTTTGGACAAGTCTCTGAATGTTCTTGAGTGGCCCAGCCAGAGCCCGGACTTGAACCCGATCAAACATCTCTGGAGAGACATTTAAATAGCTGTGCAACGACGTTCCCCATCCAACCTGACCAAGCTTGAGAGGATCTGCAGAGAAGAATGGGAGAAACTCCCCAAATACAGGTATGCCAAGCTTCTAGCGTCATACCCAGGAAGACTCGAGGTTGTAATCGCTGCCAAAGGTTCTTCAACAAAGTACTGAGTAAAGGGTCTGAATGTTAATGTGATATATTTTTTTTAAATAAAGTTGCAAAAATGTCTAAAACCTGTTTTTGCTTTGTCATTATGGGGTATTGTGTGTAGATTGAGGATAAAAAAAATATTTTAGAATAAGGCTGTAACGTAACAAAATGTGGAAAAAGTCAAGGGGTCTGAATACTTTCTGATTGCACTGTATCTACCAAACCATGGTATATTGATGCTTTGTATGTATGTAGCATACAGATGTAGGATGTTAATTTGATCACCCTGTTGCAGGATAACTTTGCTGCAGTGCAGGACAATTAAAACGTGTAGTATAGTTGAGGTTTAAAAAGGCTTCTGAAATGTGTAATTTCCACTTTGACATTTCAGACTTGATTTTCCTTTCTATCTATACAGCCTTATTCTAAAATATTTATCTTCATGTTGACAAATACGGACGGCCTACGTCGCATATCTGTGTTTTATCAGCACATGCAATATATTAAGCTATAATTGGTGTCCAGATATGCGTCTCTTGGCTGAGGTCCACAGCAGGATCTTGATATGCTGAAAATAAGAAATAAGAAAAATTTGTATTTGAGTTTTGAGAACATGTTCAATAATTTTACATATTAAATCCATATCATTCTTTCAGACACTAGCTAAAGTTTTTGTATTACCTCTAGGATAAAGGCATGCGCACACCTGCAAACTAAAAGCACTGTAACCGGTAGCCTAGCAACAAGAATCACGTATTTTCTGCTGTGTGGTGCTAACTGTCTGTTTTTTATTTGGGCGCTACAAATGAGTTTGTGAACTACAAATGAGTTTGTAAACTACACATGAGTTTGTAAACTACAAATGAGTTTGTAAACTACAAATGAGTTTGTGAACTACACATGAGTTTGTAAACTACAAATGAGTTTGTGAACTACAAATGAGTTTGTGAACTACAAATGAGTTTGTAAACTACACATGAGTTTGTAAACTACACATGAGTTTGTGAACTACAAATGAGTTTGTGAACTACAAATGAGTTTGTGAACTACAAATGACTTTGTGAACTACAAATGACTTTGTGAACTACAAATTCGTTTGTAAACTGTGTGTGGTCGAACTGACAACTGGAGAAACAAAGAAGTGAAAATCTGTTCAGAAAATACTCAAAGAAGTTAACGCTAAAGTGAGTAGCTCATTTGAGATGATTCTAGTTACTACGATAAATAAAACAAGAACGTTAGCTAATTTGGCTAGCTGGCTAGGCTTGATGGGGGGGGGGAGTAAAAGCTAACTGGTGGCCTAGTTAGCTAACAAATAACAATATTTCATTCCTTTCAGGGATTTTTTTACACCCTATCAACCCTCAAGGGGACAGCTAACGTTTTAAGACGTGTTGGTGTATTTTGTATTACAGGTTAATATAAGAGAGCTAGCAACTTTTTCCCCAGTGGAGCATTATTCAGTTTTGGATCGTGCCCAGGAGGTTGGGGGCATTAAAACTATTTTCCTGCAATTCTACATGGTTTCTTAACAGGGGGAAGCAATATTTATGAGCTAAACATAACCATTTTTCTTAGGTTTTGCCACAATAAATTATATTGAAGTGTTTTAATGAAAAGGTTACTAATCTACTCCCTTCCCTGAAAATCCCACCCTCAATAATTGATTGACAGGTCTGAACCTGTGACTCACAAACATCTGTAACAGTATAACTTTAGTCCGTCCCCTCGCCCCTACCTGGGCGTGAACCAGGGACCCTCTGCACACATCAACAACAGTCACCCACGAAGCATCGTTACCCATCGCTCCACAAAAGCAGAGCAAGGTGGCCCACTACTTCAAGGTCTTCAAGGTCTCAAAGCGAGTGACGTCACCGATTGAAACGCTATTAGCGCGCACCACCGCTAACTAGCTAGCCATTTCACATCGGTTACACATCCCGCCCCCTTCCTTGAAAATCCCGTCCATAGTATTGACAGGTCTGAAACCCAACCAACTCTCACAAATAACTTGATTGTCAGGTCAAACTGTTAAGAATGTGGCCAGGATAACACATGACAATTAGGAAATTAAACGAGAGTAATAATATTATTTGAATTTTGTACTTGGTAGGTAAAGAAAAAGCTGTTAAATCTCAGATTAATTTGTCTTCTTTTATTTCGTCAAATAATGTGATCACAGTAATGTTGATCAATTGCAATGGATTTTTATTCATCTTTTCACACATTTTTCTCTCAATATGGCAGTGTTATGGTACGTCATTGAAGAAGTAGAACTGTCAACTTCAAATTACAAACTGGAGGTTTTGGTTTAAATTTAGTCATTGATGATATTCAAAAGAATAATATTGCAATCGTATTATTAATTTAGAATGATCAAATGTGAATTATTTGGACAAGCTATATATAGATTTATGGATATATATATATATGGATGATTCTATTTATTTATTTATTTATATATGGATTATTATATATATATATATATATATATCCGTAAATAGCGACCCCGAGTCTGCAAAATAAATAGTAAAATCTAGCTCCAGTAATACAGTATGGGTTATATATGATTAGTCTGGGCTAGAGCAGAGGTCTTCAATCTTTTCTAAGAGCTACTTCATACTAAAACATTGTTTTCCCCCATCTACTCATATACAGCCTGTTGTGTTATTGTTTGGGCCTGATTTGATGAATAAAAAACAAATAACACCACTGCATACGTCATGCAATGTGTTTTGGTTCTTAATAAAATCATTAAAAAACATTTAGAAACCCCAACAAAATATATCATTCTGCTGTAGCCGATCTTGAGAATCTTTCCTTTTATAAGATGGGAGAAAATAAAAAGTTTTTTTTTTCTCCATTTGAACAAAGGACTAGGCTACTATCAATTTAAATTGTCGTTCTGTTTAATAGTGTCCTTTTGAACAACGGCCACAGGGAATAGGCACAAATAATGAAGAAACAGATTAGTTCTAAACTATGAGGAATATAAACGTGTAGTCTCAGCAAGCACATTCATTGACCGTTCCACCTTTCCTTCAACATCGACTTTTTATGGTACCATTTGTCTGAAACGTTGTCCCCGTGAACATGCTTAATTTGTCTGAAACGTTGTCCCCATGAACATGTTTAATTTGTCTGAAACGTTGTCCCCATGAACATGTTTAATTAGTCAGAAACGTTGTCCCCGTGAACATGCTTAATTTGTCTGAAACGTTGTCCCCATGAACATGTTTAATTAGTCAGAAACGTTGTCCCTGTGAACATGCTTAATTTGTCTGAAACGTTGTCCCCATGAACATGTTTAATTTGTCTGAAACGTTGTCATCATGTTTAATTTGTCAGAAACGTCCCTGTGAACATGTTTAATTTGTCTGAAACGTTGTCCCCATGAACATGTTTAATTTGTCAGAAACGTCCCTGTGAACATGTTTAATTTGTCTGAAACGTTGTCCCCATGAACATGTTTAATTTGTCTGAAACGTTGTCCCCATGAACATGTTTAATTTGTCTGAAACGTTGTCCCCGTGAACATGTTTAAAGTTAACTTGTCTCAGCAGCATACATATTTGATGCAAATAGGGCTAAAATTGCTTATTTGGTCGATATTACTTACCAAGCAAGGCAGAGCTGTTTTATCCTGACACAAGTATCCTGTGCTTTTTAATTTGGCACGTAGGTTCATACAGACACAGCTTGGCTGCATTGTAACCTTCGAAGCGGCCATAGGGCTCAGCCCAGGACTGTTCCTTTTGTAACTGAATGAAAACATTTTAACGATGTGATTTTAACCTATTGATGTTTGGAAAAATAGATGGCAACATGCTGAATGTTGTTAAATGGCTTTTAGCAGCTTGGGGAGGATACATGTAATCATGTAATATTAGGCCAGCTACTCATTGACTCTGTGCTCCGGCACCTCCAGAGGAGACTCTGTGCTCCATGACTCAGGCACCTCCAGAGGAGACTCTGTGCTCCATGACTCAGGCACCTCCAGAGGAGACTCTGTGCTCCATGACTCAGGCACCTCCAGAGGAGACTCTGTGCTCCATGACTCAGGCACCTCCAGAGGAGACTCTGTGCTCCATGACTCAGGCACCTCCAGAGGAGACTCTGTGCTCAGGCACCTCCAGAGGAGACTCTGTGCTCCGGCACCTCCAGAGGAGACTCTGTGCTCCGGCACCTCCAGAGGAGACTCTGTGCTCCGGCACCTCCAGAGGAGACTCTGTGCTCCGGCACCTCCAGAGGAGACTCTGTGCTCCGGCACCTCCAGAGGAGACTCTGTGCTCCATGACTCAGGCACCTCCAGAGGAGACTCTGTGCTCCATGACTCAGGCACCTCCAGAGGAGACTCTGTGCTCCATGACTCAGGCACCTCCAGAGGAGACTCTGTGCTCAGGCACCTCCAGAGGAGACTCTGTGCTCCGGCACCTCCAGAGGAGACTCTGTGCTCCGGCACCTCCAGAGGAGACTCTGTGCATGTTTCCTCACTTGTTAAACACAGATTTGGTGTTAACATGGCTTGTTCCACCTCTGCAGTCTCTCTCTCTCACGCACGCACAAATACAAACACACACACAGCGTTAGCAGGGCATAGTGAAATAACAGCCATGCCATCTGGAAGCTCTCCTCCTCCTCCTCTTCCTCAGTCGTAGCCTTGCAGGGACCAATCCCCATCACCTCAATTAAGTCCTAATTGTTCACTGTTTTTATTCACTTCTTTTCTTTACCTCCTACCTTCCTTCCTTTCAGCTCTCTTTGTTTTCAATGTCTTAATGACTCTCCTGAATACACAATAAAACACACACACACAGTTACTCACACTCACTGTCTGTGCCTGTTTGAAAAGCCTTCAGGTAGCATTCATTGAAGGTGCTGTAGCTCCTATCACACATACACACACTAACTAACACTCACTGTCTGTGCCTGTTTAAAAAGCCTTCATTCATTGAAGTTGTTCTATTTCGGGTGCTGTGTAAAGGTTATCATTAAATTATTATTATTATTAATTTAACTCATTCAACCACGGAAGAGGTTTGGGATGGAGAGAGGAGAGAGTATTAAAGTGTGTGGGAGATCCTCTTTGTTTCTGTGGAAAAATCCTCTTTGTGGTAGTGGTTCTATAGAGAGGCAGGGTGGTAGTGGTTCTATAGAGAGGCAGGGTGGTAGTGGTTCTATAGAGAGGCAGGGTGGTAGTGGTTCTATAGAGAGGCAGGGTGGTAGTGGTTCTATAGAGAGGCAGGGTGGTAGTGGTTCTATAGAGAGGCAGGGTGGTAGTGGTTCTATAGAGAGGCAGGGTGGTGTGGTAGTGGTTCTATAGAGATGCAGGGTGGTAGTGGTTCTATAGAGGGGCAGGGTGGTAGTGGTTCTATAGAGAGGCAGGGTGGTGTGGTAGTGGTTCTGTAGAGAGGCAGGGTGGTAGTGGTTCTATAGAGAGGCAGGGTAGTGTGGTAGTGGTTCTATAGAGAGGCAGGGTGGTAGTGGTTCTGTAGAGAGGCATGGTGGTAGTGGTTCTATAGAGAGGCAGGGTGGTAGTGGTTCTATAGAGAGGCAGGGTGGTAGTGGTTCTATAGAGAGGCCGGGTGGTAGTGGTAGGGGTTCTATAGAGGGGCAGGGTGGTAGTGGTAGTGGTTCTATAGAGAGGCAGGGTGGTAGTGGTTCTATAGAGGGGCAGGGTGGTAGTGGTAGTGGTTCTATAGAGAGGCAGGGTGGTAGTGGTTCTATAGAGAGGCAGGGTGGTAGTGGTAGTGGTTCTATAGAGAGGCAGGGTGGTAGTGGTTCTATAGAGAGGCAGGGTGGTAGTGGTTCTATAGAGAGGCAGGGTGGTAGTGGTTCTATAGAGAGGCAGGGTGGTAGTGGTTCTATAGAGAGGCAGGGTGGTAGTGGTTCTATAGAGAGGCAGGGTGGTGTGGTTCTATAGAGAGGCAGGGTGGTAGTGGTTCTGTAGAGAGGCAGGGTGGTAGTGGTTCTATAGAGAGGCAGGGTGGTGTGGTTCTATAGAGAGGCAGGGTGGTAGTGGTTCTGTAGAGAGGCAGGGTGGTAGTGGTTCTATAGAGAGGCAGGGTGGTGTGGTTCTATAGAGAGGCAGGGTGGTGTGGTTCTATAGAGAGGCAGGGTGGTAGTGGTTCTGTAAAGAGGCAGGGTGGTAGTGGTTCTATAGAGAGGCAGGGTGGTAGTGGTTCTATAGAGAGGCAGGGTGGTGTGGTTCTGTAGAGAGGCAGGGTGGTAGTGGTTCTATAGAGAGGCAGGGTGGTAGTGGTTCTATAGAGAGGCAGGGTGGTAGTGGTTCTATAGAGAGGCAGGGTGGTAGTGGTTCTATAGAGAGGCAGGGTGGTAGTGGTTCTATAGAGGGGCAGGGTGGTAGTGGTAGTGGTTCTATAGAGAGGCAGGGTGGTAGTGGTTCTATAGAGAGGCAGGGTGGTAGTGGTTCTGTAGAGAGGCAGGGTGGTAGTGGTTCTATAGAGAGGCAGGGTGGTAGTGGTTCTATAGAGAGGCAGGGTGGTAGTGGTTCTATAGAGAGGCAGGGTGGTAGTGGTTCTATAGAGAGGCAGGGTGGTAGTGGTTCTGTAGAGAGGCAGGGTGGTAGTGGTTCTATAGAGAGGCAGGGTGGTAGTGGTTCTGTAGAGAGGCAGGGTGGTAGTGGTTCTATAGAGAGGCAGGGTGGTAGTGGTTCTATAGAGAGGCAGGGTGGTGTGGTTCTATAGAGAGGCAGGGTGGTGTGGTAGTGGTTCTATAGAGAGGCAGGGTGGTAGTGGTTCTATAGAGAGGCAGGGTGGTAGTGGTAGTGGTTCTGTAGAGAGGCAGGGTGGTAGTGGTTCTGTAGAGAGGCATGGTGGTAGTGGTTCTATAGAGAGGCAGGGTGGTAGTGGTTCTGTAGAGAGGCAGGGTGGTAGTGGTTCTATAGAGAGGCAGGGTGGTGTGGTTCTATAGAGAGGCAGGGTGGTGTGGTAGTGGTTCTATAGAGAGGCAGGGTGGTAGTGGTTCTATAGAGAGGCAGGGTGGTAGTGGTTCTATAGAGAGGCAGGGTGGTAGTGGTAGTGGTTCTATAGAGGGGCAAGGTGGTAGTGGTAGTGGTTCTGTAGAGAGGCAGGGTGGTAGTGGTTCTATAGAGAGGCAGGGTGGTGTGGTTCTATAGAGAGGCAGGGTGGTGTGGTTCTATAGAGAGGCAGGGTGGTAGTGGTTCTGTAAAGAGGCAGGGTGGTAGTGGTTCTATAGAGAGGCAGGGTGGTAGTGGTTCTATAGAGAGGCAGGGTGGTGTGGTTCTGTAGAGAGGCAGGGTGGTAGTGGTTCTATAGAGAGGCAGGGTGGTAGTGGTTCTATAGAGAGGCAGGGTGGTAGTGGTTCTATAGAGAGGCAGGGTGGTAGTGGTTCTATAGAGGGGCAGGGTGGTAGTGGTAGTGGTTCTATAGAGAGGCAGGGTGGTAGTGGTTCTGTAGAGAGGCAGGGTGGTAGTGGTTCTATAGAGAGGCAGGGTGGTAGTGGTTCTGTAGAGAGGCAGGGTGGTAGTGGTTCTATAGAGAGGCAGGGTGGTAGTGGTTCTATAGAGAGGCAGGGTGGTAGTGGTTCTGTAGAGAGGCAGGGTGGTAGTGGTTCTATAGAGAGGCAGGGTGGTGTGGTTCTATAAAGAGGCAGGGTGGTAGTGGTTCTATAGAGAGGCAGGGTGGTGTGGTTCTATAGAGAGGCAGGGTGGTGTGGTAGTGGTTCTATAGAGAGGCAGGGTGGTAGTGGTTCTGTAGAGAGGCATGGTGGTAGTGGTTCTATAGAGAGGCAGGGTGGTAGTGGTTCTGTAGAGAGGCAGGGTGGTGTGGTTCTATAGAGAGGCAGGGTGGTGTGGTTCTATAGAGAGGCAGGGTGGTGTGGTAGTGGTTCTATAGAGAGGCAGGGTGGTAGTGGTTCTATAGAGAGGCAGGGTGGTAGTGGTAGTGGTTCTGTAGAGAGGCAGGGTGGTGTGGTTCTATAGAGAGGCAGGGTGGTGTGGTAGTGGTTCTATAGAGAGGCAGGGTGGTAGTGGTTCTGTAGAGAGGCATGGTGGTAGTGGTTCTATAGAGAGGCAGGGTGGTAGTGGTTCTGTAGAGAGGCAGGGTGGTAGTGGTTCTATAGAGAGGCAGGGTGGTGTGGTTCTATAGAGAGGCAGGGTGGTGTGGTAGTGGTTCTATAGAGAGGCAGGGTGGTAGTGGTTCTATAGAGAGGCAGGGTGGTAGTGGTTCTATAGAGAGGCAGGGTGGTAGTGGTAGTGGTTCTATAGAGGGGCAAGGTGGTAGTGGTAGTGGTTCTATAGAGGGGCAGGGTGATAGTGGTAGTGGTTCTATAGAGAGGCAGGGTGGTAGTGGTTCTATAGAGAGGCAGGGTGGTAGTGGTAGTGGTTCTATAGAGGGGCAGGGTGGTCTCTACCACCCTGCCTCTCTATTTGTCACATGCGCTGAATACAACAGTGAAATGCTGACTTACAGGCTCTAACCAATAGTGTAAAAAATATATTAGGTGAACAATAGGTAGATAAAGAAATATAACAACAGTAAAAAAACAGGCTATATACAGTAGCGAGGCTATAAAAGTAGTGAGGCTACATACAGACACCGGTTAGTCAGGCTGATTGAGGTAGTATGTACATGTAGATATGGTTAAAGTGACTGTGCATATATGATGAACAGAGAGTAGCAGTAGCGTAAAAGAGGGGTTGGCGGGTGGGTGGGACACAATGCAGATAGCCCGGTTAGCCAATGTGCGGGAGCACTGGTTGGTCGGCCCAAATGAGGTAGTATGTACATGAATGTATAGTTAAAGTGACTATGCATATTTGATAAACAGAGAGTAGCAGCAGCGTAAAAGAGGGGTTGGGGGGGGGCGGGACAATGCAAATAGTCTGGGTAGCCATTTGATTACCTGTTCAGGAGTCTTTTTGTCATTTTTGTCCTTTGTCCTATTTGTCCTTGGCACTCCGGTACCGCTTGCCATGTGGTAGTAGAGAGAACAGTCTATGACTGGGGTGGCTGGGATCTTTGAACATGTTTAGGGCCTTCCTCTTACACCGCCTGGTGTAGAGGTCCTGGATGGCAGGCAGCTTAGCCCCAGTGATGTACTGGGCCGTACGCACTACCCTCTGTAGTGCCTTGCGGTCAGAGGCCGAGCAATTGCCATACCAAGCAGTGATGCAACCAGTCAGGATGCTCTCGATGGTGCAGCTGTAGAACCTTTTGAGGATCTCAGGACCCATGCCAAATCTTTTTAGTTTCCTGAGCTGGAATAGGCTTTGTCGTGCCCTCTTCACAACTGTCTTGGTGTGTTTGGACCATTCTAGTTTGTTGTTGATGTGGACACCAAGGAACTTGAAGCTCTCAACCTGCTCCACTACAGCCCCGTCGATGAGAATGGGGGCGTGCTTGGAACTCCTTTTCCTGTAGTCCACAATCATCTCCTTTGTCTTGCTCACGTTGAGGGATAGGTTGTTATTCTGGCACCACCCGGCCAGGGCTCTGACCACCTCCCTATAGGCTGTCTCGTCGTTGTGGGTGATCAGGCCTACCACTGTTGTCGTTTGCAAACTTAATGATGGTGTTGGAGTCGTGCCTGACCATGCAGTCGTGGGTGAACAGGGAGTACAGGAGGGGACTGAGCACGCACCCCTGGGGAGCTCCAGTGTTGAGGATCAGCGTGGCAGATGTGTTGCTACCTACCCTCACCACCCAGGGTCGGCCCGTCAGGAAGTCCAGGATCCAGTTGTAGAGGGAGGTGTTTAGTCCCAGGGTCCTTAGCTTATTGATGAGCTTTGAGGGCACTGTGGTGTTGAACTCTGAGCTGTAGTCAATGAATAGCATTCTCACGTAGGTGTTCCTTTTGCCCAGGTGTGAATGGGCAGTGTGGAGTGCAATAGAGATTGCATCATCTGTGGATCTGTTTGGGCGGTATGCAAATTGAGGTGGGTCTAGGGTTTCTGGGATAATGGTGTTGATGTGATCCATTACCAACCTTTCAGCACTAGCTAATGACTAGTATGACTAGTGCTGCCAGCTAGCTAATGACTAGTGCTGCCAGCTAGCTAATGACTAGTACTGCCAGCTAGCTAATGACTAGTGCTGCCAGCTAGCTAATGACTAGTACTGCCAGCTAGCTAATGACTAGTATGACTAGTGCTGCCAGCTAGCTAATGACTAGTACTGCCAGCTAGCTAATGACTAGTATGACTAGTGCTGCCAGCTAGCTAATGACTAGTACTGCCAGCTAGCTAATGATTAGTATGACTAGTGTTGCCAGCTAGCTAATGACTAGTTCTGCCAGCTAGCTAATGACTAGTACTGCCAGCTAGCTAAGGACTAGTATGACTAGTGTTGCCAGCTAGCTAATGACTAGTACTGCCAGCTAGCTAATGATTAGTATGACTAGTGTTGCCAGCTAGCTAATGACTAGTGCTGCCAGCTAGCTAATGACTAGTACTGCCAGCTAGCTAATGACTAGTGCTGCCAGCTAGCTAATGACTAGTACTGCCAGCTAGCTAATGACTAGTATGACTAGTGCTGCCAGCTAGCTAATGACTAGTACTGCCAGCTAGCTAATGATTAGTATGACTAGTGTTGCCAGCTAGCTAATGACTAGTGCTGCCAGCTAGCTAATGACTAGTACTGCCAGCTAGCTAATGACTAGTGCTGCCAGCTAGCTAATGACTAGTACTGCCAGCTAGCTAATGACTAGTATGACTAGTGCTGCCAGCTAGCTAATGACTAGTACTGCCAGCTAGCTAATGACTAGTATGACTAGTGCTGCCAGCTAGCTAATGACTAGTACTGCCAGCTAGCTAATGATTAGTATGACTAGTGTTGCCAGCTAGCTAATGACTAGTTCTGCCAGCTAGCTAATGACTAGTACTGCCAGCTAGCTAATGACTAGTATGACTAGTGCTGCCAGCTAGCTAATGACTAGTACTGCCAGCTAGCTAATGATTAGTATGACTAGTGTTGCCAGCTAGCTAATGACTAGTGATGCCAGCTAGCTAATGACTAGTACTGCCAGCTAGCTAATGACTAGTATGACTAGTGTTGCCAGCTAGCTAATGACTAGTACTGCCAGCTAGCTAATTATTAGTATGACTAGTGCTGCCAGCTAGCTAATGACTAGTACTGCCAGCTAGCTAATGACTAGCGCTGCTAGCTAGCTAATGACTAGTATGACTAGTGCTGCCAGCTAGCTAATGACAAGTGCTGCCAGCTAGCTAATGACAAGTGTTGCCAGCTAGCTAATGACTAGTGCTGCCAGCTAGCTAATGACTAGTGCTGCCAGCTAGCTAATGGCTAGTGCTGTCAGCTAGCTAATGACTACTTGTGCCAGCTAACTAATGACTAGTGCTGCCAGCTAGCTAATGACAAGTGTTGCCATCTAGCTAATGACTAGTGTTGCCAGCTAGCTAATGATTAGTGCTGCCATCTAGCTAATGACTAGCGTTGCCAGCTAGCTAATGACTAGTGTTGCCATCTAGCTAATGACAAGTGTTGCCAGCTAGCTAGCTAATGACTAGCGTTGCCAGCTAGCTAATGACTAGCGTTGCCAGCTAGCTAATGACAAGTGTTGCCATCTAGCTAATGACAAGTGTTGCTAGCTAGCTAATGACAAGTGTTGCCAGCTAGCTAATGACTAGTGTTGCCAGCTAGCTAATGACTAGTGTTGCCAGCTAGCTAATGACTAGTGTTGCCAGCTAGCTAATGACTAGTGTTGCCAGCTAGCTAATGACTAGTGTTGCCAGCTAGCTAATGACAAGTGTTGCTTTGTTCGGTTCAACAAATTGAAGTCAGAGAATCAGAGGGGCACTTCCTGAGGGTCTAGGCTTTATCTGTGTTCCCCCTAGGCACTGAGCGGGCGACTCCAGCCCGAGAGTTAATAAGCTGTCCAGGTCTCTTTGTGCCCTGCTGTCAGAATATCACAGATATTGTCACTAGGGTCCGTAGGGGCACTGGTCAATAGTAGCTCACTATATAGGGAATAGGGTGCCATTTAGGACACATCCACCAATCTGTCTAGGCTGCTTTGTGCCCTGCTGTCAGATTACCAGAGAGGCATGGGGAATGCCAGGAGATGCCAGGGCAGATAGGAGGGCAGCAGGACCATCCCAAGGTGTACCCTATTCCCTATTTAGTGCACTACTTTTGATCAGACCAATAGAGCTGTGGTCAAAAGTAGTGCACTTAAATAGGGCATAGTGTGCACTTTGTGACTGAGGCCAGTACTGGCAATCTGAACTGTCCTCTAAACATCCCCCCCTGCTATCAGTTACAACCATCGACTGACGGGGCTCTCTGACTGATTCTTCGAGAGGAAGAGGCAGTCAGTCTGTGTGGCTTTTTCTAATCGCTGCAGAGTGAGGCCGGTCTCGGAGGAAATCACAACAGAGGTGGCAATGTCACAGATCCATCCTCTCCACTCACCTTCTCTACCTCACCCCTCAACTGTCCAATCTCTCAGACCTGCAGGCAGCCCCCCCCCCCTCCTTACCACTCCTTACTCCTCAACCAAGCCACATATCCCCCCCCCCCCAACCCTCCAATCTCTCAGTCCCCTAGACATCGAAGCATCTACAGTTCCTCCAGAAAGTATTCAGACCCCTGGACTTATTGCAGTCTGTTGTGTGACAACCTGATTTCAAAATGGATTCAATATATCTATATTTTTTTTATATATCTACCACCTACACACAATACCCCATAATGACAAAGTGAAAATATGTTTTTAGAATTTGTTGCAAATGTAATGAAAATTAAATACAGAAATCTCTCAAGTATTCACAGCCCAGAGTCAATACATGTTATAATCACATTTGGGAGCGATTACAGCTGTGAGTCTTTCTGGATAAGTCTCTAAGAGCTTTGCACACCTGGATTGTAAAATATATATTTTTTAAACTTCAAGCTGTCAATTTGGTTGTTGATCATTTTCTAGACAGCCATTTTCAAGTCTTGTCATAGATTTTCAAGTAGATTTAAGTCAAAACTGTAACTCGGCCACTTAGGAACATTCAATGTCTTCTTGGTAAACAACTCCAGTGTAGATTTGCCCTTGTGTTTTATTGTCCTGCTGAAAGGTGAATTCATCTCCCAGTGTCTGTTGGAAAGCAGACTGAACCAGGTTTTCCTCTAGGATTATGCCTGTGTTCAGCTCTATTCCATGTATTTTCATCCTAAATAACTCCCTATTCCTTGTCGATCACAAGCATATCAATAACATGATGCAGCCACCACCATGCTTGTGGTACTCAGTGATGTGTTGTGCTGGATTTGCTCCAAACATAACACTTTGTATTCAGGACATAAAGTTAATTTATTTACCAATTTTTTTTGCAGTTTTACTTTAGTGCCTTATTGCAAACGGGATGCTTATTTTTTTATTATGTACAGGCTTCCTTCTTTTCATTTAGGTTAGTATTGTGGAGTAACTACAATGTTGTTGATCCATCCTCAGTTTTCTTCTATCACAGCCATTACACTCTTTAAAGTGACCAGTGGCCTCATGGTGAAATCCCTGAGTGGTTTCCTTCCTCTCCGGCAACTGAGTTAGGAAGGACGCCTGTATCTTTGTAGTGACTGGGTGTATTGATACACCATCCAAAGTGTAATTAATAACTTCACCATGATCAAAGGGATATTCAGTGTCTGTTTATTTATTTTTTAGGGGCGTCAATACTTTCTGAAGGCACTATAATAATAATAATAATAATAATAATAATAATAATAATATAATATAATAATACAGCCAGGTGTTGCTCTAGCTGCTTTATCTGTCATTTGATGTTGTTGTTTGTGGAGATAGATCCCCCTCCCTGTAGTCTGCTGAGACATCACTACTGCAGGATGTGAGGAACATTTAGTGGTAATTACCATGGTTACCTTTGCCTTGTGATAACCTTTTACAGCACCAGGTATGGATTACCGTAATTTATGTTAATCATACCTGGCACATACCTTAGCTAAAACATGCCTTGTTCGTTTAGTAGTTTCTATTATCACGAACCAGGTGTAGAAGAGGGTTCCGTGAAGTAACAGATTCTATATCTATCCTTCTCTCCCTCTTTCCTTACAATCTTAGAAAAAAAGGGTTCCCAAAAGGTTCTGCGGCTATCCCCATAGGAGAACCCTTTTTGGTTCCAGGTATAACTATTTTTGGTCCCATGTAGAACCGTATGTGGAAAGGGTTCTACCTGGAACCAAAAGGGGTTCTTCAAAGGGTTCTCCTATGGGGACAGCCGAAGAACCCTTTTAGGTTCTAGACGGAGCTTTTTGATGATCATTTCCATTTCCTGTCATTTTGCCAGTACATTAGCTTTCAGTCAGATATAAACACAACACATAGTGCAGTCAGCACATCTCCTATCCCCTCCCTCCCTCCCTCCTCTCCCTCTATTCCTCCCATCCCTCCCTCCCTCCTCTCCCTCTATTCCTCTATTCCTCTATTCCTCCCCTCCCATCCCTCCCTCCACTCCCTCTATTCCTCCCATCCCTCCCTCCTCTCCCTCTATTCATCTATCCCTGCCTCCTCTCCATCTATTCCTCCCTCCCTCCCTCCTCTCCCTCTATTCCTCTATCCCTCCCTCCTCTCCCTCTATTCCTCTATCCCTCCCTCCTCTCCTCCCCTTTCCTCCCTCCTTCCATCCTCCCATCCCTCCCTCCTCTCCCTCTATTCCTCCATCCCTCCCTCCCTCCTCTGCTTCTCCCCTTCCCCCCTCCATCCTCCCATTCCTCCCTCCCTTCCTTCCGTACAGTTTTAGCAAACGGGAATTTTAGCTCTGAGAGCAGTTTACCCCTGAATCCATTTGGTTAATAGGCCCATTAAGCGGCATGGAGAGAGAGAACACGAGAGGAGAGAGGATAGAGAGAGAGTGAAAAGAGAGAGCGAGACAGACAGAGAGAGGGGAGAGAGAGAATGGAGAGAGGGAGAGAGGAAGAGAGAAAGATTGAGAGAGGAGAGAGTTGTGGCTGAGCATGACGTTAATTCTGGGTAATTTATTACCCTGGCTGGGTGGCGGACAGAAGGGAGGAGGGTGGGACAGAGGGAGAGAGGGAGCCCCTGACAGAGCTGTCTCATAGGGATCACACACACACACACCCAGCCTTGTGTGGTCACCACCATCGCCTGGCTACCTTAGCCTAGTGGTAACGGTGACTCCACTGCTCCTGCCACCGTTCTGCTCACATACACTGATACAAGTGTGATGTAAAGCCCCGGGTCCTGCAGGAACACAATGGTGAGGACAGGACACACATACACAGACTGGCAGCTTTAACAGGCAGGAGACTGAAAGCACACCTGTGGAGAGTGAGAGCCTAATCACCACTCCCCCTGTGTTATGGCCACTAGCTGTCTAATCACATCTCCCCCTGTGTTATGGCCACTAGCTGTCTAATCACATCTCCCCCTGTGTTATGGCCACTAGCTGTCTAATCACATCTCCCCCTGTGTTATGGCCACTAGCTGTCTAACCACATCTCCCCCTGTGTTATGGCCACTAGCTGTCTAACCACATCTCCCCCTGTGTTATGGCCACTAGCTGTCTAACCACATCTCCCCCTGTGTTATGGCCACTAGCTGTCTAATCACATCTCCCCCTGTGTTATGGCCACTAGCTGTCTAACCACATCTCCCCCTGTGTTATGGCCACTAGCTGTCTAATCACATCTCCCCCTGTGTTATGGCCACTAGCTGTCTAACCACATCTCCCCCTGTGTTATGGCCACTAGCTGTCTAATCACATCTCCCCCTGTGTTATGGCCACTAGCTGTCTAATCACATCTCCCCCTGTGTTATGGCCACTAGCTGTCTAACCACATCTCCCCCTGTGTTATGGCCACTAGCTGTCTAATCACATCTCCCCCTGTGTTATGGCCACTAGCTGTCTAATCACATCTCCCCCTGTGTTATGGCCACTAGCTGTCTAATCACATCTCCCCCTGTGTTATGGCCACTAGCTGCCTAATCACATCTCCCCCTGTGTTATGGCCACTAGCTGTCTAACCACATCTCCCCCTGTGTTATGGCCACTAGCTGTCTAATCACATCTCCCCCTGTGTTATGGCCACTAGCTGTCTAACCACATCTGCCCCTGTGTTATGGCCACTAGCTGTCTAATCACATCTGCCCCTGTGTTATGGCCACTAGCTGTCTAATCACATCTCCCCCTGTGTTATGGCCACTAGCTGTCTAATCACATCTCCCCCTGTGTTATGGCCACTAGCTGTCTAATCACATCTCCCCCTGTGTTATGGCCACTAGCTGTCTAATCACATCTCCCCCTGTGTTATGGCCACTAGCTGTCTAATCACATCTCCCCCTGTGTTATGGCCACTAGCTGTCTAATCACATCTCCCCCTGTGTTATGGCCACTAGCTGTCTAATCACATCTCCCCCTGTGTTATGGCCACTAGCTGTCTAATCACATCTCCCCCTGTGTTATGGCCACTAGCTGTCTAACCACATCTCCCCCTGTGTTATGGCCACTAGCTGTCTAATCACCCCAACTCCAACCTTGTTCCTGGCGAGATACCCTCCTGTAGGTTTTTATTTAATTTAAAAACATTTATTTCACCTTTATTTAACCAGGTAGGCCAGTTGAGAACAAGTTCTCATTTACAACTGCGACCGTGCCAAGATAAAGCAAAGCAGTGTGACACAAACAACAACACAGAGTTACATATAGAATAAACAAGCGTACAGTCAATAATACAATAGACAAAAAGAAAGTCTATATACAGTGTGTGCAAATGGAGTGAGGAGGTAAGGCCATAAATAGGCCATAGTAGCAAGTAATTACAATTTAGCAAAATTAACACTGGAGTGATAGATGTGCAGATGATGATGTGCAAGTAGAGATACTGGTGTGCAAAAGAGCAGAAAAGTAAATAAAAACAATATGGGGATGAGGTAGGTTGATTGGGTGGGCTATTTACAGATGGACTATGTACAGCTACAGCGATTGGTTAGCTGCTCAGATAGCTGATGTCTAAAGCTAGTGAGGGAAATATAAGTCTCCAGCTTCAGCGATTTTTGCAATTCGTTCCAGTTACTGGCAGCAGAGAACTGGAAGGAAAGGCGGCCAAATGAGGTGTTGGCTTTGGGGACGACCAGTGAGATATACCTGCTGGAGCTCGTGCTACAGGTGGGTGTTGCTATGGTGACCAGTGAGATATACCTGATGGAGCACGTGCTACGGGTGGGTGTTGTTATCGTGACCAGTGAGATATACCTGCTGGAGCGCGTGCTACGGGTGGGTGTTGTTATCGTGACCAGTGAGATATACCTGCTGGAGCGCGTGCTACGGGTGGGTGTTGTTATCGTGACCAGTGAGATATACCTGCTGGAGCGCGTGCTACGGGTGGGTGTTGTTATCGTGACCAATGAGATATACCTGCTGGAGCGCGTGCTACGGGTGGGTGTTGTTATCGTGACCAGTGAGCTGAGAATAGGAGAATAGATTTACCTATCAAAGACTTATAGATGACCTGGAGCCAGTGGGTTTGAGGCCGAATATGAAGCGAGGGCCAGCCAACGAGAGCATACAGGTTGCAGTGGTGGGTGGTATATGAGGCTTTGGTGACAAAACAGATGGCACTGTGATAGACTGCATCCAGTTTGCTGAGTAGAGTGTTGGAGGCTATTTTGTAAATGACATCACCGAAGTCGAGGATCGGTAGGATAGTCAGTTTTACGAGGGTATGTTTGACGGCGTGAGTGAAGGATGCTTTGTTGCGGAATAGAAAGCCGATTCCAGATTAATTTTGGATTGGAGATGTTTAATATGAGTCTGGAAGGAGAGTTTACAGTCTAGCCAGACACCTAGGTATTTGTAGTTGTCCACATATTCTAAGTCAGAACCGTCCAGAGTAGTGATGCTAGTCGGGCGGGCGTGTGCGGGCAGTGAACATTTAGTTTTAGCATTTAGTTTGACTAGCGTTTAAAAGCAGTCGGAGGCCACGGAAGGAGAGTTGTATGGCATTGAAGCTTGTTTGGAGGTTTGTTAACACAGTGTCCAACAAAGGGCCAGATGTATACAGAATGGTGTCGTCTGCATAGAGGTGGATCAGAGAATCACCAAGTAGTTGGTGAACCAGGCATTTGAGAAACCAAGGCTGTTGAGTCTGCCGATAAGAATACGGTGATTGACAGAGTCGAATACGGTGATTGACAGAGTTTTAACTCCAACCCTGTTCCTGGAGAGCTACCCTCCTGTAGATTGTAACAGGGTTGGAGGGAATTAGATGACTTCATAAAAGACCTGACAGCTGAGAGGACCACCCACTATCAGCACCAGGGAGGGGAGGGAAACAGGATCCCTTTATTTAGCATTTTGGTTTTCTATCCATTTCATGAGACAAGAGGAAGAGAGGTCATCTCTCTGAGGATAGCATCAGACTGATAGGGAAAATAGCTTGGGCAGAGGTGGAGGCTGTAGCTCTCTCTCATGTTTAGCCAGTGGGATCAGAGTGCACCATGGGATGCCGTGGGGTTGGATGGAGCTCAAAGAAGACCTGTCAAGCCTCCCGTCAGACATCCATGCCATTATCAGTTCAGGATATCAGTATAGCCCACACTAGCTAAGCGAATATACTGTGTAACATTACATAAGCCTTATACCAGAAATACTACCAGCCAGTAGAATGATGTTGTTACCATGTACCGAGTGTCACTCATTTATAATAGTAAATCAACAAGGATTTCAAAGAAATAGCAATGCACACACTTTCGCACTTTCTTTCTTAACAGAACAGAATACCTGTTTAATGAATCATGAACGGAGCTTCCAGCCAGGCTACGAACCTTAACCCCTCCCTGCAGAGGTGTGGTTCTGGTGGACCTGAGCAGTCCTCCCTGCAGAGGTGTGATTCTGGTGGACCTGAGCAGTCCTCCCTGCAGAGGTGTGGTTCTGGTGGACCTGAGCAGTCCTCCCTGCAGAGGTGTGGTTCTGGTGGACCTGAGCAGTCCTCCCTGCAGAGGTGTGGTTCTGGTGGACCTGAGCAGTCCTCCCTGCAGAGCTGTGGTTCTGAGGAGCCTCTGGACTGATTGTCTAATTGTCTCTAGAAACACCATTTTTTAAATCTTTGACTAACACATCTTGCCGTGGTGCATTGAGCTTGTCAAGCCAAATACCATCCTCTTCCCAAATATATTTTGGGAATGTAGTGCCATTTGGGACTCAGCCGAGGAGATGTGTTCTTGTGGTGTTTTACTGTGGCAGTAAACAATGTGTATAAAACACTGACTGACTGTATGTTCAGTACATCCTGGCATTTATGGATTATATCACGAATATAGCATGCAGACATACAGTATCTATCTAACCATCTCTCGCTGTCCTGTCAGGATTCTCTACCAGAACACATCTGAGGCGGGTGGTGTGTTCCAAATGGAACACTATTCCCTACGTTAGGATGCTTGTCGAGATGGAGTTGAGAAGGTTTAGATAACGACACCAGAACTCCAGGAGCCTTTGGAGCTGCTAGATAAGTGTCTGGACCCCCACTGTGAGGGGAGAGGAATTGGTGTCCACATACCTTGACATCCAGCTGTAGTATTCTCTCTCTCTCTCTCTCGCTCGCTCTGCCGCTCGCTCTGCCGGTCTCTCTGCGCCACTCTGTCTCTGCCTCTCAGCCTCTTTCTCTCTCAGCCTCTTTCTCTCTCAGCCTCTCTTTCTCACTCTATATCTGCCGCTCAGCCTCGTTCTCTCTCAGCCTCTTTCTCTCTCAGCCTCTCTTTCTCACTCTATATCTGCCGCTCAGCCTCGTTCTCTCTCAGCCTCTTTCTCTCTCAGCCTCTCTTTCTCACTCTATATCTGCCGCTCAGCCTCGTTCTCTCTCAGCCTCTTTCTCTCTCAGCCTCTCTTTCTCACTCTCTCTCATTCTCTTTCTCTCTCAGCCTCTTTCTCTCTCAGCCTCTTTCTTTCTCAGCCTCTCTTTCTCACTCTCTCTCTCTCTCTCTCTCACCTTTTCTCTCCCCTCTCTTTCTCACCCACTCTCTTTGTCTCTCTGCCCCCACCCACCTCTCTCTCTCTCTCAATTCATTTCAAGGGGCTTTATTGACATGGGAAACATATGTTAACGTTGCCAAAGCAAGTGAAATAGATAATAAACAAAACTGGGGGAAAAAATCATAATAACAGTAAACATTACACTCACAAACGTTCCAAAGGAATGAAGACATTTCAAATGTCATATTATGTCTATATACAGTGTTGTAACAACATATATACTCTATATATATTCTCACCTTTATTTAACCAGGTAGACCAGATCACCTTTATTTAACCAGGTAGACCAGATCACCTTTATTTAACCAGGTAGACCAGATCACCTTTATTTAACCAGGTAGGCCAGATCACCTTTATTTAACCACACCTTTATTTAACCAGGTAGACCAGATCACCTTTATTTAACCAGGTACACCAGATCACCTTTATTTAACCAGGTAGGCCAGATCACCTTTATTTAACCAGGTAGGCCAGATCACCTTTATTTAACCACACCTTTATTTAACCAGGTAGACCAGATCACCTTTATTTAACCAGGTAGACCAGATCACCTTTATTTAACCAGGTAGACCAGATCACCTTTATTTAACCAGGTAGGCCAGATCACCTTTATTTAACCAGGTAGACCAGATCACCTTTATTTAACCAGGTAGGCCAGATCACCTTTATTTAACCAGGTAGGCCAGATCACCTTTATTTAACCAGGTAGACCAGATCACCTTTATTTAACCAGGTAGACCAGATCACCTTTATTTAACCAGATAGGCCAGATCACCTTTATTTAACCAGGTAGGCCAGATCACCTTTATTTAACCAGGTAGACCAGATCACCTTTATTTAACCAGGTAGGCCAGATCACCTTTATTTAACCAGGTAGACCAGATCACCTTTATTTAACCAGGTAGGCCAGATCACCTTTATTTAACCAGGTAGGCCAGATCACCTTTATTTAACCAGGTAGGCCAGATCACCTTTATTTAACCAGGTAGACCAGATCACCTTTATTTAACCAGGTAGGCCAGATCACCTTTATTTAACCAGGTAGGCCAGATCACCTTTATTTAACCAGGTAGACCAGATCACCTTTATTTAACCAGGTAGGACCAGATCACCTTTATTTAACCAGGTAGGCCAGATCACCTTTATTTAACCAGGTAGGCCAGATCACCTTTATTTAACCAGGTAGGCCAGATCACCTTTATTTAACCAGGTAGACCAGATCACCTTTATTTAACCAGGTAGGCCAGATCACCTTTATTTAACCAGGTAGGCCAGATCACCTTTATTTAACCAGGTAGGCCAGATCACCTTTATTTAACCAGGTAGGCCAGATCACCTTTATTTAACCAGGTAGGACCAGATCACCTTTATTTAACCAGGTAGGCCAGATCACCTTTATTTAACCAGGTAGGCCAGATCACCTTTATTTAACCAGGTAGGCCAGATCACCTTTATTTAACCAGGTAGGCCAGATCACCTTTATTTAACCAGGTAGGCCAGATCACCTTTATTTAACCAGGTAGACCAGATCACCTTTATTTAACCAGGTAGGCCAGATCACCTTTATTTAACCAGGTAGGCCAGATCACCTTTATTTAACCAGGTAGGCCAGATCACCTTTATTTAACCAGGTAGGCCAGATCACCTTTATTTAACCAGGTAGACCAGATCACCTTTATTTAACCAGGTAGGCCAGATCACCTTTATTTAACCAGATAGGCCAGATCACCTTTATTTAACCAGGTAGACCATATCACCTTTATTTAACCAGGTAGGCCAGATCACCTTTATTTAACCAGGTAGGCCAGATCACCTTTATTTAACCAGGTAGACCAGATAACCTTTATTTAACCAGGTAGACCAGATCACCTTTCTTTAACCAGGTAGACCAGATCACCTTTATTTAACCAGGTAGAACAGATCACCTTTATTTAACCAGGTAGACCAGATCACCTTTATTTAACCAGGTAGGCCAGATCACCTTTATTTAACCAGGTAGACCAGATCACCTTTATTTAACCAGGTAGACCAGATCACCTTTATTTAACCAGGTAGACCAGATCACCTTTATTTAACCAGGTAGGCGAGATCACCTTTATTTAACCAGGTAGACCAGATCACCTTTATTTAACCAGGTAGGCCAGATCACCTTTATTTAACCAGGTAGGCCAGATCACCTTTATTTAACCAGGTAGGCCAGATCACCTTTATTTAACCAGGTAGACCAGATCACCTTTATTTAACCAGGTAGGCCAGATCACCTTTATTTAACCAGGTAGGCCAGATCACCTTTATTTAACCAGGTAGACCAGATCACCTTTATTTAACCAGGTAGGACCAGATCACCTTTATTTAACCAGGTAGGCCAGATCACCTTTATTTAACCAGGTAGGCCAGATCACCTTTATTTAACCAGGTAGACCAGATCACCTTTATTTAACCAGGTAGGCCAGATCACCTTTATTTAACCAGGTAGGCCAGATCACCTTTATTTAACCAGGTAGGCCAGATCACCTTTATTTAACCAGGTAGGCCAGATCACCTTTATTTAACCAGGTAGGCCAGATCACCTTTATTTAACCAGGTAGACCAGATCACCTTTATTTAACCAGGTAGACCAGATCACCTTTATTTAACCAGGTAGGCCAGATCACCTTTATTTAACCAGGTAGGCCAGATCACCTTTATTTAACCAGGTAGACCAGATCACCTTTATTTAACCAGGTAGGCCAGATCACCTTTATTTAACCAGGTAGGCCAGATCACCTTTATTTAACCAGGTAGGCCAGATCACCTTTATTTAACCAGGTAGGCCAGATCACCTTTATTTAACCAGGTAGGCCAGATCACCTTTATTTAACCAGGTAGACCAGATCACCTTTATTTAACCAGGTAGGCCAGATCACCTTTATTTAACCAGGTAAGCTAGATCACCTTTATTTAACCAGGTAGACCAGATCACCTTTATTTAACCAGGTAGTACAGATCACCTTTATTTAACCAGGTAGGCTAGTTGAGAAAGTTCTCATTTACAACTACGACCTGGCCAAGATAAAGCTAAGCAGTTCGACACATACAACAACACAGAGTTACACATGGAATAAACAAACATACAGTCAATAATACAGTAGAAAAAGTCTATATACAGTGAGTGCAAATGAGGTAAGATTAGGGAGGTAAGGCAATAAATAGGCCATGGTGGCGAAGTAATTACAATATAGCAATTAAACACTGGAATGGTAGATGTGCAGAAGATGAATGTGCAAGTAGAGATATCGAGGAGCAAGATAAATACATAAATACAATATGGGGATGAGGTAGTTGGATGGGCTGTTTACAGATGGGCTGTGTACAGGCGCAGTGATCTGTGAGCTGCTCTGACAGCTGGTGCTTAAAGCTAGTGAGGGAGATAAGTGTTTCCAGTTTCAGAGATTTTTGCAGTTCGTTCCAGTCATTGGCATCAGAGAACTGGAAGGAAGGGCAGCCAAAGGAAGAATTGGCTTTGGGGGTGACAAGTGAGATATACCTGCAGGAGCGCGTGCTACGGGTGGGTGCTGCTATGGTGACCAGTGAGCTGAGATAAGGGGGGACCTTACATAGCAGAGACTTGTAGATGACCTGGAGCCAGTGAGTTTGCAAATAGCAAATAGTTAAAGTACAAAAAATAAAATAAATAAGCATAAATATGGGTTATATTTACAATGGTGTTTGTTATTCACTGGTTGCCCTTTTCTTGTGGCAACAGGTCACAAATCTTGCTGCTGTGATGTCACACTGTGGTATTTCACCCAGTAGATATGGGAGTTTACCAAAATCTGCTTTATTTTGGAATTCTTTGTGGGTCTGTGTAATCTGAGAGAAATAATGTATGTGTCTCTAATATGGTCATACAATTAGGAGGCGGTTAGGAAGTACACCTCAGTTTCCAACTCATTTTGTTGGGCAGTGTTGCACATAGTCTGTCTTCTCTTGAGAGCCAGGTCTGCCTATGGCAGCCTCTCTCAATAGCAAGGCTGTGCTCAATGAGTCTTTACATAGTCAAACTTTTCTTTAATTTTGGGTCAGTCATAGTGGTCAGGTATTCTGTTTGTGTTTGTGAACAGAGCCCCAGGACCAGCTTGCTTCGGGGACTCTTCTCCAGGTTCATGTCTCTCTAGGTGATGGCTTTGTTATGGAAGGTTTGGGAATCACTTCCTTTTAGGTGGTTGTAGAATTTAACAGCTCTTTTATGGATTTTGATCATTAGCAGATATCGTTCTAATTCTGCTCAGCATGGATTATTTTCTGTTTTTTACGTTGTACACAGAGGACATTTTTACAGAATTCTGCATGCAGTCTCTCAACTTGGTGTTTGTCCCATTTTGTGAATTCTCGGTTGGTGAGCGGACCCCAAACCTGACAACCATAAAGGGCAATGGGTTCTATAACTGATTCAAATATTTGTATCCAAATACTAATTGGGGATGTCAAATTATATGTTCCCTTTGATGGCATAGAAGGCCCTTCTTGCCTTGTCTCTCAGATCGTTCACAGCCTTGTGGAAGTTACCTGTGGCGCTGATGTTTAGGCCGAGGTATGTATAGTTTTTTGTATGCTCTAGGGCAACGTTGTCTAGATGGAATTTGTATTTGTTGTCCTGGCAACTGGACCTTTTTTGGAACACCATTATTTTGGTCTTACTGAGATTTACTGTCAGGGCCCAGGTCTGCCAGAATCTGTGCGGAAGATCTAGGTGCTGCTGTAGGCCCTCCTTGGTTGGGGACAGATCTAGGTGCTGGTGTAGGCCCTCCTTGGTTGGGGACAGATCTAGGTGCTGCTGTAGGCCCTCCTTGGTTGGGGACAGATCTAGGTGCTGCTGTAGGCCCTCCTTGGTTGGGGACAGATCTAGGTGCTGCTGTAGGCCCTCCTTGGTTGGGGACAGATCTAGGTGCTGCTGTAGGCCCTCCTTGGTTGGGGACAGATCTAGGTGCTGCTGTAGGTCCTCCTTGGTTGGGGACAGATCTAGGTGCTGCTGTAGGCCCTCCTTGGTTGGGGACAGATCTAGGTGCTGCTGTAGGCCCTCCTTGGTTGGGAACAGAAGCACCAGATCATCAGCAGACATTTGAATTCTAGTAGGGGTGAGGCAGAATACAGTGGTTTCAACTTGGCTAGTCTGGTAGCATATACAGTGGGGAGAACAAGTATTTGATACACTGACGATTTTGCAGGTTTTCCTACTTACAAAGCATGTAGAGGTCTGTAATTTTTATCATAGGTACACTTCAACTGTGAGAGAAGGAATCTAAAACAAAAATCCAGAAAATCACATTGTATGATTTTTAAGTAATTAATTTGCATTTTATTGCATGACATAAGTATTTGATACATCAGAAAAGCAGAACATAATATTTGGTACAGAAACCTTAGTTTGTAATTACAGAGATCATACGTTTCCTGTAGTTCTTGACCAGGTTTGCACACACTGCAGCAGGGATTTTGGCCCACTCCTCCATACAGACCTTCTCCAGATCCTTCAGGTTTCGGGGCTGTCGCTGGGCAAATGGACTTTCGGCTCCCTCCAAAGATTTTCTATTGGGTTCAGGTCTGGAGACTGGCTAGGCCACTCCAGGACCTTGAGATGCTTCTTACGGAGCCACTCCTTAGTTGCCCTGGCTGTGTGTTTCGGGTCGTTGTCATGCTGGAAGACCCAGCCACGACCCATCTTCAATGCTCTTACTGAGGGAAGGAGGTTGTTGGTCAAGATCTCGCGATACATGGCCCCGTCCATCCTCCCCTCAATACGGTGCAGTCGTCCTGTCCCCTTTGCAGAAAAGCATCCCCAAAGAATGATGTTTCCACCTCCATGCTTCACGGTTGGGATGGTGTTCTTGGGGTTGTACTCATCCTTCTATTCCTCCAAACACGGCGAGTGGAGTTTAGAGCAAAAAGCTCTATTTTTGTCTCATCAGACCACATGACCTTCTCCCATTCCTCCTCTGGATCATCCAGATGGTCATTGGCAAACTTCAGACGGGCCTGGACATGCGCTGGCTTGAGCAGGGGGACCTTGCGTGCGCTGCAGGATTTTAATCCATGACGGCGTAGTGTGTTACTAATGGTTTTCTTTGAGACTGTGGTCCCAGCTCTCTTCAGGTCATTGACCAGGTCCTGCCGTGTAGTTCTGGGCTGATCCCTCACATTCCTCATGAGATCTTGCATGGAGCCCCAGACCGAGGGTGATTGACCGTCATCTTGAACTTCTTCCATTTTCTAATAATTGTGCCAACAGTTGTTGCCTTCTCACCAAGCTGCTTGCCTATTGTCCTGTAGCCCATCCCAGCCTTGTACAGGTCTACAATTTATCCCTGATGTCCTTACACAGCTCTCTGGTCTTGGCCATTGTGGAGAGGTTGGAGTCTGTTTGATTGAGTGTGTGGACAGGTGTCTTTTATACAGGTAACGAGTTCAAACAGGTGCAGTTAATACAGGTAATGAGTGGAGAACAGGAGGGCTTCTTAAAGAAAAACTAACAGGTCTGTGAGAGCCGGAATTCTTACTGGTTGGTAGGTGATCAAATACTTATGTCATGCAATAAAATGCAAATTAATTACTTAAAAATCATACAATGTGATTTTCTGGATTTTTGTTTTAGATTCCGTCTCTCACAGTTGAAGTGTACCTATGATAAAAATGACAGACCTCTACATGCTTTGTAAGTAGGAAAACCTGCAAAATTGGCAGTGTATCAAATACTTGTTCTCCCCACTGTATATTGGTTTCTACTGGACAGTCTAGTAGTATAATATATTGGTTTCTACTGGACAGTCTAGTAGTATAATATAGTGGTTTCTACTGGACAGTCTAGTAGTATAATATAGTGGTTTCTACTGGACAGTCTAGTAGTATAATATAGTGGTTTCTACTGGACAGTCTAGTAACATAATATAGTGGTTCCTACTGGACAGTCTAGTAACATAATATATTGGTTTCTACTGGACAGTCTAGTAGTATAATATAGTGGTTTCTACTGGACAGTCTAGTAGTATAATATAGTGGTTTCTACTGGACAGTCTAGTAGTATAATATAGTGGTTTCTACTGGACAGTCTAGTAACATAATATAGTGGTTCCTACTGGACAGTCTAGTAACATAATATAGTGGTTTCTACTGGACAGTCTAGTAGTATAATATAGTGGTTTCTACTGGACAGTCTAGTAGTATAATATAGTGGTTTCTACTGGACAGTCTAGTAGTATAATATAGTGGTTCCTACTGGACAGTCTAGTAGTATAATATAGTGGTTCCTACTGGACAGTCTAGTAGTATAATATAGTGGTTTCTACTGGACAGTCTAGTAGTATAATATAGTGGTTTCTACTGGACAGTCTAGTAGTATAATATAGTGGTTTCTACTGGACAGTCTAGTAACATAATATATTGGTTTCTACTGGACAGTCTAGTAACATAATATATTGGTTTCTACTGGACAGTCTAGTAACATAATATATTGGTTTCTACTGGACCGAATAGAGTCGTTTCTACTGAACCGAATAGAGTCGTTTCTACTGAACCGAATAGAGTCGTTTCTACTGAACCGAATAGAGTCGTTTCTACTGAACTGTATGTGATTTCTATTGGGATTCCACTGCCAGAAACATAGTAAATATGTTGGTGTTGAAAGCCTGCAGGGAGAGAGAGAGTGGGTGAGTTTGGGTTAGCGGATTTGCTGTTTGATCCGCCCGACCTTTAAACGGATAGCAGCCTGCCAAGAGAGATGTTTATTCACGAGGTTTCACAGATTTCAATTTCTCTACCGCAGCAATCATGTGTCATTCACGATGTCATCGTGAGAGTTCAGATACTATGTGGTTTGGTGGATCTAGTTGTGTTTGTACAGGGACAGAATGTGATCTCTCTGGTTCTGTCAGTCTTAGCCGCAGTTACGTTATGACTGACGGGATTATTAATCTGTTGGGACGATGATCTCCTCTCTGGTTCTGTCAGTCTCAGCCGCAGTTACGTTATGACTGACGGGATTAATAAGCTTTTGGAACTATGATCTCCTCTGTGGTTCTGTCAGTCTCAGCAGCAGTTACGTTATGACTGACGGGATTAATAATCTGTTGGGACGATGATCTCCTCTCTGGTTCTGTCAGTCTCAGCCGCAGTTACGTTATGACTGACGGGATTAATAATCTTTTGGAACTATGATCTCCTCTGTGGTTCTGTCAGTCTCAGCAGCAGTTACGTTATGACTGACGGGATTAATAATCTGTTGGGACGATGATCTCCTCTGTGGTTCTGTCAGTCTCAGCAGCAGTTACGTTATGACTGACGGGATTAATAATCTGTTGGGATGATGATCTCCTCTGTGGTTCTGTCAGTCTCAGCAGCAGTTACGTTATGACTGACGGGATTAATAATCTGTTGGAATGATGATCTCTGTGGTTCTGTCAGTCTCAGCAGCAGTTAAATTATGACTGACGGGATTAATAATCTGTTGGGACGATGATCTCCTCTCTGGTTCTGTCAGTCTCAGCCGCAGTTACGTTATGACTGACGGGATTAATAATCTGTTGGGACGATGATCTCCTCTGTGGTTCTGTCAGTCTCAGCAGCAGTTACGTTATGACTGACGGGATTAATAATCTGTGGGGACGATGATCTCCTCTGTGGTTCTGTCAGTCTCAGCAGCAGTTACGTTATGACTGACTGGATTAATAATCTGTTGGGACGATGATCTCCTCTGTGGTTCTGTCAGTCTCAGCAGCAGTTACGTTATGACTGATGGGATTAATAATCTGTTGGGACGATGATCTCTGTGGTTCTGTCAGTCTCAGCCGCAGTTACGTTATGACTGACGGGATTAATAATCTGTTGGGATGATAACCTCCTTTTCCATGTTGCTACCAACCTTATTATAATGCCAAAATGAAACATTTGTTCACCAAAAAATATTGTTCTCACATATTAATGTTATTTAACACTGTAAATGAAAGGAATGAGTGGTTTTGGGTGAATCTTTCCTTTAAAACAAGTGGTTGTGTTTACTACCTTAGTTGAATACACTGACTGCTCTGGATAAGACTGTCTGTTTAACTTCTTTGGGCTGCAATCCCGTTAACGGGATGATATGACAACAGCCAGTGAAAGTGCAGGGCGCCAAATTCAAAAAACTGAAATCTCATAATTAAAATTCCTCAAACACATGTGTATTTTATACCATTTTAAAGGTAATCTTGTTGTTAATCCCACCAAAGTGTCCGATTTCAAATAGGCTTTTCATCGAAAGCACCACAAACGATTATGTTAGGTCACCGCAAAATCACAGAAAAACACAGCTATTTTTCCAGTCAAAGATAGGAGACACAAAAAGCACAAATAGAGATAAAATGAATCACTAACCTTTGATGATCTTCATCAGATGACTTCATGTTACACAATACATGTAAGTTGGCGCGTTACATTCACTAGTTCCAAAAACATCCAGTGATTTTGCATAGCCACATCGATTCAACAGAAATACTCATCATGTAGATGATAATACAAGTTATACACATGGAATTATAGATATACCTCTCCTTAATGCAACCGCTGTGTCAGATTTCAAAAAAACTTTACGGAAAAAGCAAACCATGCAATAATCTGAGACGGCGCTCAGAACAATAGTCAAATTAGCCGCCATGTTGGAGTCAACAGAAACCAGAAATTACATGATAAATGTTCCCTTACCTTTGATGATCTTCATCAGAATGCACTCCCAGGAATCCCAGGTCCAGGTTGTTTTGTTCGATAATGTCCGTTATTTATGTCCAAATACCTCCTTTTGTTAGGCGTTTGGTATACATATCCAAACGCTCGTTCTGATCGAGCGTTACTTCGGACAAAAACTTCAAAAAGTTATATTACAGGTCGAAGAAACATTTCAAACTAAGTATAGAATCAATCATTAGGATGTTTTTATCAAACATCTTCAATAAAGTTCCCAACCTGAGAATTCCTTTGTGTCCTGAGGAGGAACGGAATGCAAGTGGATATCATGTGGAGTGTGTAACCAGAAAATGGCTTGACTGCCAGACACCTGTTCAATTTGTTCTTATTCAGTCTGACAACACAGTAGAAGCCTCATTCAAATGTCTATAGATGGTTGACATCTAGTGGAAGCCCTAGGAAGTGCAACTTCATTCATATCTCAAGGGGAATTCAATGGGAACTGTGTTGAAAACCTACCAACCTCAGATTTTCCACTTCCTGGTTGGATTTTTTCTCAGGTTTTTGCATGTCATATGAGTTCTGTTTTACTCACAGACATCATTCAAACAGTTTTAGAAACTTCAGACTGTTTTCTATCCAAATCCACTAATAATATAAATATATTAGCAACTAGGACTGAGTAGCAGGCAGTTTACTCTGGGCATCTTATTCATCCAAGCTACTCAATACTGCCCCCAGCCACATGTTCAATAGGATTGAGGTCAGGGCTTTGTGATGGCCACTCCAATACCTTGACTTTGTTGTCCTTAAGCCATTTTGCCACAACTTCGGAAGTATGCTTGGGGACTGTAACGGCTTTCTTCCTGGGGTGAAGGAGAGGACCAAAATGCAGCGCGGCTAGTGTTCAACATGATTTAATAAAGAACATAAGAGAACACTACAAACAACAAAATTTAATAAAGAACATAAGAGAACACTACAAACAACAAAACAAGAAATGTGAAAACCGAGACAGTCCTATCTGGTGCAGAACACAAAGACAGAAGACAACCACCCACAACTCCCAACACAAAACAAGCCACCTATATATGATTCTCAATCAGGGACAACGATTGACAGCTGCCTCTGATTGAGAACCATATTAGGCTGAACACAGAAACAGACAAACTAGACACACAATATAGAATGCCCACCCAGCTCACGTCCTGACCAACACTAAACAAGCAAAACACACAAGAACTATGGTCAGGACGTGACAGGGACGTTGTCCATTTGGAAGACCCATTTGCGACCTAGCTTTAACTTCCTGACTGATGTCTTGAGATGTTGCTTCAATATATCCACATAATTTTCCTCCCTCATGATGCCATCTATTATGTGAAGTGCACTAGTCCCTCCTGCAACAAAGCACCCCCACAACATGATGCTGCCACCCCCGTGCTTCACAGTTAGGATGGTGTTCTTTGGCTTGCAAGCCTCCCCCTTTTTCCTCCAAACATAACAATGGTCATTATGGCCAAACAGTTCTGTTTTAGTTTCATCAGACCAGAGGACATTTCTCCAAAAAGTACGATCTTTGTCCCCATGTGCAGTTGCAAACTGTAGTCTGGCTTTTTAATTTCGGTTTTGGGGCAGTGGCTTCTTCCTTGCTGAGCGGCCTTTAAGGTTATGTCGATACAGGACTCGTTTTACTGTGGATATAGACACTTTTGTACCTGTTTCCTCCAGCACCTTGTGGGGGTCTACAATTTGTTCTCTGAGGTCTTGGCTTATTTCCTTTTGATTTTCCCATGAATTCAAGCGAAGAGGCAGTGAGTTTGAAGGTAGGCCTTGAAATACATCCACAGGTACACCTCCAATTAACTCAAATTATGTCAATTAGCCTATCAGAAGCTTCTAAAGCCATAACATAATTTTCTGAAATTTTCCAAGCTGTTTAAAGGCACAGTCAACTTAGTGTATGTAAACTTCTGACCCACTGGAATTGTGATACATAAGTGAAATAATCTGTCTGTAAACAATTGTTGGAAAAATGACTTGTGTCATGCACAAAGTAGATGTCCTAACCGACTTGCCAAAACTATAGTTTGATAATTAACAAGAAATTTGCAGAGTGGTTGAAAAACGAGTTTTAATGACTCCAACCGAAGTGTATGTAAACTTCCGACTTCGACTGTATGTATGTGTGTATGTGTATTTTATATGTATTATATACAGGAGCAGTTGGAAAAGAGACCTGTGTATCAATGTCTTCCCTGTCAAAAATATCCTTTCGTCTTGGTCTTGTAAATCACACTCTCAGTGTGTACTCCAAGTAGACTGATACAACTGCTTGGATTTTGGTGGCCTGATTATAGGCTACATACCATTTTGAGGTCATAATTAGAATATGGCCCGCCCTGTTATCCATTCACAACGGGTGATTACATAATTATGCATAGTTCGCGTCTCCTCGTTCACCAACCCCCCCCCCCCCCCCCTCCTACTGTAGGGAGAATGACCGGAGCAGGCCCTACTGTAGGGAGAATGACCGGAGCAGGCCCTACTGTAGGGAGAATGACCGGAGCAGGCCCTACTGTAGGGAGAATGACTGGAGCAGGCCCTACTGTAGGGAGAATGACCGGAGCAGGCCCTACTGTAGGGAGAATGACTGGAGCAGGCCCTACTGTAGGGAGTAAGACCGGAGCAGGCCCTACTGTAGGGAGAATGACCGGAGCAGGCCCTACTGTAGGGAGTAAGACCGGAGCAGGACCTACTGTAGGGAGAAGGAGGGGCAACGGGGGGAAACCGTTCAAATAATGACTGGAGCAGGCCCTACTGTAGGGAGAATGACCGGAGCAGGCCCTACTGTAGGGAGTAAGACCGGAGCAGGCCCTACTGTAGGGAGAATGACCGGAGCAGGCCCTACTGTAGGGCGAATGACCGGAGCAGGCCCTACTGTAGGGAGAATGACCGGAGCAGGCCCTACTGTAGGGCGAATGACCGGAGCAGGCCCTACTGTAGGGAGAATGACCGGAGCAGGCCCTACTGTAGGGAGAATGACTGGAGCAGGCCCTACTGTAGGGAGAAAGACCGGAGCAGGCCCTACTGTAGGGAGAATGACCGGAGCAGGCCCTACTGTAGGGCGAATGACCGGAGCAGGCCCTACTGTAGGGAGAATGACCGGAGCAGGCCCTACTGTAGGGAGACTGACCGGAGCAGGCCCTACTGTAGGGAGAAAGACCGGAGCAGGCCCTACTGTAGGGAGAAAGACCGGAGCAGGCCCTACTGTAGGGAGAATGACCGGAGCAGGCCCTACTGTAGGGAGAAAGACCGGAGCAGGCCCTACTGTAGGGAGAAAGACCGGAGCAGGCCCTACTGTAGGGAGAATGACCGGAGCAGGACCTACTGTAGGGAGAAAGACCGGAGCAGGCCCTACTGTAGGGAGAAAGACCGGAGCAGGCCCTACTGTAGGGAGAAAGACCGGAGCAGGCCCTACTGTAGGGAGAATGACCGGAGCAGGCCCTACTGTAGGGAGAATGACCGGAGCATGCCCTACTGTAGGGAGAATGAGGGGCAACGGGGGGAAACCGTTCAAATAATGACATGCCCTCCTACAACTGGTTCTGACTTCAGTTCTCTTTGTAATTTTAATTTAGACGGTTTGTTATATAGGCTGATTTTAAGGTTCTAACAATGACAGTGTGTTTATATAGACTTATTTAGACGGTTTGTTATATAGGCTGATTTTAAGGTTCTAACAATGACAGTGTGTTTATATAGACTTATTTAGACGGTTTGTTATATAGGCTGATTTTAAGGTTCTAACAATGACAGTGTGTTTATATAGACTTATTTAGACGGTTTGTTATATAGGCTGATTTTAAGAAAAGTCAAGGACGGAGGAGGGCAAGACTTTAACATTTGCAGAGTAATACAATGAATACATTTACGAGCAGTGGAAAATAACAGCTTTAGCTCCATACTGCATGGAGAAGAGACATTAACACATACCGTATGTCATCATGTGTTTTAATGCCTCTTTTACTGCTACACACAGAGAGAGAGAGAGAGAGAGAGAGAGAGAGAGAGAGAGAGAGAGAGAGAGAGAGAGAGAGAGAGAGAGAGAGAGAGAGAGAGAGAGAGAGAGAGAGAGAGAGAGAGAGAGAGAGAGAGAGAGAGAGAGAGAGAGAGAGAGAGAGAGAGAGAGAGAGAGAGAGAGAGAGAGAGAGAGAGAGAGAGAGAGAGAGAGAGAGAGAGAGACGGAGAAAGAGACGGAGAAAGAGACGGAGAAAGAGACGGAGAAAGAGACTGTGAGGGAGAGGGAGAGAGACAGAGAGACAGAGAGAGAGAGATGGAGAAAGAGACTGTGAGAGAGAGAGAGAGTGACAGAAAGGGAGACGGAGAGGGAGACGGAGACGGAGACGGAGAGGGAGACGGAGAGGGAGACGGAGAGAGTGACGGAGAGAGTGACGGAGAGAGTGACGGAGAGAGAGACGGAGAGAGAGACGGAGAGAGAGACGGAGAGAGAGACGGAGGAAGAAGGATTGGAGGAAGCATTCTGTAAGGGTTGCAGGATGCTGTGTTTTGAAAAGGTGTGTTAGGTGATATCCTGCTGTTTAACTAATACATGGAGTGTGCATTAGCACCTGCTACCATGTTATTTTTCTCTTCTGGTTGAGAGAGGACATATTGTACAGGAGTGTGATTCTTAAAGAGAGGTGCAGTACTTAAAAAAAAAAATCAGAGAGAGAGAGACTTGTCTTCTTTGTTCTTCCACTGAGAGCAGAATCAACAGCGATATCATTTTCCAGTGGCGGCATTAGCAGCGACAGCAACCATACTGGGGTTACAGAGAACCGTGACTCTCGTCCTCAACAGGCTAGAGGCACCTTGTTTACCTGTCCAGTCCAGGCTCAGCCATGCTGGAGTTACAGAGAACCGTGACTCTCGTCCTCACCAGGCTAGAGGCACCTTGTTTACCTGTCCAGGCTCAGCCATGCAGGCTAGAGGCACCTTGTTTACCTGTCCAGGCTCAGCCATGCTGGGGTGAACAGGGTAGATCACTGGAGGGTGTATGAGGAGGTAGTAGCTTTACTTACCACACACGTTTAGTTATTTTATATATTGCATTGCATTCGGAAAGTATTCTGCCCCCCCCCCCCCTCCCCATAAAGACATTTTGTTACATTACAGTCTAATTCTAAAATTGATAAACAAGTGTTGTTTTTCCTTAGCAATCTACACACAATACCCCATAAAGACAAAGAAAAAACTGTTTTTTAGATTTATTACTATAGTATTCAGACCATTTACTCTGCACTTTGTTGAAGCCACTTTTGCAGCGATTACAGCCTCAAGTCTTCTTGGGTATGACGCTACAAGCTTGGCACACCTGTATTTGGGGAGTTTCTCCCATTCTTCTTTGCAGATCCTCACAAGATCTGTCAGGTTGGATGGGGAGCATCACTGCACAGAAACATTCAGGTCTCTCCAGAGATGTTCGATCAGGTTCAAGTCCGGGCTCTGACTGGGCCACTCAGGGAAATTTAGAGACTTGTCCCGAAGCCACTCCTGCCTTGTCTTGGCTGTGTGCTTAGGGTCGTTGTCCTGTTGGAAGGTGAACCTTTGCCCCAGTCTGAGGTCCTGTTTGTTAATGAGTAAATTTTCATCAAGGATCTCTCTGTGCTTTGCTCTGTTCATCTTTCCCTCGATCCTGCCTAGTCTCCCAGTCCCTGCCTCTGAAAAACATCCTTACAGCATGATTCTGCCACCTCCATGCTTCACCATAGGGATGCTGCCACCACCGCGCTTCACCGTAGGGATGGTGCCAGGTTTCCTCCAGATGTGATGCTTGGCATTCAGGTCAAAGAGTTCAATCTTGGTTTCATCAGACCAGAGATTCTTGTTTCTCATGGTCTGAGAGTCTTTAGGTGCCTTTTGACAAACTCCAAGCAGGCTGTCATGTGCCTTTTACTAAGGAGTGGCCATAAAGACCTGATTGGTGGAGTGCTGCAGAGATGGTTGTCCTTCTGGAAAGTTCTCCCATCTCCACAAAGAAACTCTGGAGCTCAATCAGAGTGACCATCGGGTTCTTGGTCACCTCCCTGATCAAGGCCCTTCTCCCCCGATTGCTCAGTTTGGCTGGGCAGCCAGCTCTAGGAAGAGTCTTGGTAGTCCCAAACTTCTTCCGTTTAGGAATGATGGAGGCCACTGTGTTTTTGGGGATCTTCAATGCTGTAGATATTTTTTTGGTACCCTTCCCCAGATCTGTGCCTCGACACAATCCTGTCTCGGAGCTCTACGGATAATTCCTTTGACCTCGTGGCTTGGTTTTTGTTCTGACTGGCACTGTCAACTGTGGGACCTTATATAGACAGGTGTGTGCCTTTCCAAATCATGTCCAAGCTTCACGCTTCACCATCTGGCAGTCTGACGGACTAATCTGGGTTTGGCTGACGCCAGGCGAAGTCTACCTGCCCCAATGCATTGTGCCAACTGTAAAGTTTGGTGTAGGAGGTATAATGGTCTGGGGCTGTTTTTCATGGTTCGGGTTCAGGCCCCTTAGTTCCAGTGAAGGGAAATCTTAACGCTACAGCATACAATGACATTGTAGACAATTCTGCGCTTTGTGGCAACAGTTTGGGGAAGGCTCTTTCCTGTTTCAGCATGACAATGCCCCCGTGCACAAAGGAGGTCCATACAGAAATGGTTTGTCGAGATCGTTGTGGAAGAACTTGCACAAAGCCTTGATCTCAACCCCATCGAACACCTTTGGGATGAATTGGACCGCCGACTGCAAGCCAGGACTAATCTCCCAACATCACTGCCGGACCTCACTAATGCTCTTGTGGCTGAATGGAAGCAAGTCCCCGCAGCAATGTTCCAACATCTAGTGGAAAGCCTTCCCAGAAAAGTAGAGGCTGGGTAGGTCTTCTAATACGCTCCCTAGGAGGATTCAGCCTGGAACCCAATTCCCAGAAGAGTGGAGGCTGTGTGGGTCTTTTCATACGCTCCCTGGAGTCTCTCTGGATTCTGTTTTTCCTTCTGTTGAAGAGGTGATATATATTTCTAAACATCCCTCACCTCCTCCTCCCTTCCTCCTCCCTCCATCCCGCTGTTCACCCCTCACTCCCACTGGTGTTACTGTTCTCCAGGGGTCGGCATTCAGGCAGGCAAACCCCCCTCATGATTTATCTTCTGCTGCCATGTTGTTAATGGATAAGTGAACATTTCAGAGATCACCCTGCCATGGCACTGTTAACAGAGGCTTGGGCTGCATCTCAAATTGCACCCGGTTCCCTATTTAGTGCACTACTTTTGACCAGGACCCATAGGGCTGGTCATAAGTAGTGTACTATATAGGGAATAGGGTTCCATAGGGCTGGTCTAAAGTAGTGTACTATATAGGGAATAGGGTTCCATAGGGATGGTCTAAAGTAGTGTACTATATAGGGAATAGGGTTCCATAGGGCTGGTCATAAGTAGTGTACTATATAGGGAATAGGGTTCCATAGGGCTGGTCTAAAGTAGTGTACTATATAGGGAATAGGGTTCCATAGGGCTGGTCATAAGTAGTGTACTATATAGGGAATAGGGTTCCATAGGACTCTGGTCTAAAGTAGTGCACTATATAGGGAATAGGGCTCCATTTGGGATGCAGACCTAGTCAAGGTCGGGAACGTACATCAATGTAGCCGAAAGTGAATAAATGCTTTGACTTGTCCCTGTTATTTACTGAAGGGATTACTCCCTTCTCCTCCTTCCCTGCTCACTGATACAGGACGGAGAGTGGAGAGAGGAGAAAGGAGAGGGAGAGGGATTAGTAGCAGGAGGGGAGAGTGGAGAGAGAGTGCAGCAGGCATCGCAGGAGGGAAAAGTGGAGAGCAGAGAGGTAGAGTGGATCGAGAGAAAGAGAGAGAGAGGAGCATGACGAGGGAGAGGAGGGAGAGAGAGGTAGAGTGGATAGAGAGAAAGAGAGAGTGGAGAGTGACAAGGGAGAGGAGGGATTGAGAGAGGTAAAGTGGATAGAGAGAGAGAGAGTGGAGAGACGAGGGAGAGGAGGGAGAGAGAGGTAGTGGATAGAGAGAGAGAGAGTGGAGAGTGACGAGGGAGAGGAGGGAGAGGTAGAGTGGATAGAGAGAGAGAGGAGAGTGACAAGGGAGAGGAGGGAGATAGAGGTAAAGTGGATAGAGAGAGAGAGAGTGGAGAGATGAGGGAGAGGTAGAGGTAAAGTGGATAGATAGAGATAGAGTGGAGAGGTAGAATGGATACAGACAGAGGTGGAGAGTGAGGAGGGAGGGAGAGAGGTAAAGTGTAGAGAGAGAGTCGAGAGTGAGGAGAGAGATGGAGAGGTAGAATGGATACAGACAGAGAGGTGGAGAGTGGAGAGTGAGGAGGGAGAGAGAGAGGTAAAGTAGAGAGAGAGAGTGGAGAGGTAGAATGGATACAGACAGAGAGGTGGAGTGTGGAGAGTGAGGAGGGAGAGAGAGAGGTAAAGTGGAGAGAGAGAGTGGAGAGGTAGAATGGATACAGACAGAGAGGTGGAGTGTGGGAGCGACAAGGGAGAGGAGGGAGATTGAAATTGATGGAAAGTGGTGTTGGGGTAAAAACATACGTCATTATAAAATACATGTACATAAACGACAAGTGTGTGGTTAAAATCGACGCACATTTCTTTCCACAGGGCTGGGGGTTGAGACAGGGATGCAGCATAAGCCCCATCCTCTTTAACATATATATTAACTAATTTGCGAGGGCACTAGAACAGTCTGCAGCACCCGGCCTCACCCTACTAGAATCCGAAGTCAAATGTCTACTGTTTGCTGATGATCTGGTGCTTCTGTCCCCAACTAAGGAGGGCCTACAGCAGCACATAGATCTTCTGCACAGATGCTGTCAGACCTGGGCCCTGACAGTAAATCTCAGTAAGACCAAAATAATGGTGTTCCAAAAAAGGTCCAGTTGCCAGGACAACAAATTCAAATTCCATCTAGACACCGTTGCCCTAGGTCAGTGGTTCCCAACCTTTTTATAGTCCCGTACCCCTTCAAACATTCATCCTCTAGCTGTACCCCCTTTAGCACCAGGGTCAGCACACTCTCAAATGTTGGGGATTGGGAGGGGGATTGGGTGGGGGAATGGGTGGGGGATTGGGAGGGGGATTGGGTGGGCGTTGTTGGTGACTTCGCTGGGTAAATTGGTGTGGAATAGCAACACTCAACACCAGCACTGCTAATTGTTTGAAGAAAATAGCAGATGGTTAGCATTTATATTACACCTCTCTCCTCCCAGACACCTCTCTCCTCCCAGACACCTCTCTCCTCCCAGACACCTCTCTCCTCCCAGACACCTCTCTCCCTCCTCCCAGGCACCTCTCTCTACCTCCTCCCAGGCACCTCTCTCTACCTCCTCCCAGACACCTCTCTCTACCTCCTCCCAGGCACCTCTCTCTACCTCCTCCCAGGCACCTCTCTCTACCTCCTCCCAGACACCTCTCTCTACCTCCTCCCAGACACATCTCTCTACCTCCTCCCAGGCACCTCTCTCTACCCCCTCCCAGGCACCTCTCTCTACCTCCTCCCAGGCACCTCTCTCTACCTCCTCCCAGGCACCTCTCTCTACCTCCTCCCAGGCACCTCTCTCTACCTCCTCCCAGGCACCTCTCTCTACCTCCTCCCAGGCACCTCTCTCTACCTCCTCCCAGGCATCTCTCTCTACCTCCTCCCAGACATTTAATTGTAATGTCGTTGTTCCCATTATCAACGGAGAGTGGGGTCACAGCCAGGGTCACCATTATCAACGGAGTGGTCACATCAATGGCGACCCTGGAGCAATTAGGGTAAAGTGCCTTGCTCAAGGGCACATCGACAGTCAGCTCAGGGATTCGAACCAGCAACCTTTTGGTTACTGGCAAAATTGTCTAACTGCTAGGTAACCTGCCCCCCAGTTACTCCAGTAGCTATGTTACTACACTGAACAAAAATATAAACGCAACATGTAACGCTTTGGTCCTATGTCATGAGCTTTGGTCATGAGATGAAATAAAAAATCACAGACATTTTCCAGACGCACAAAAAGCTTATTTCTTTCAAATTTTGTGCATACATTTTTTTACATTCCTGTTAGTGAGCATTTCTCCTTTGTCAAGATGAACCATCCACCTGACAGGTGTGGCATATCAAGAAGCTGATTAAACAGCATGAACATTACACAGTTGCACCTTGTGTTGGGGACAACAGAAGGCCACTCTAACATGTGCAGTTTTGTCACACAACACAATGCCACAGATGTCTCAAGTTTTGAGGAAGCGTGCAATTGGCGTGCTGACTGCAGGAATATCCACCAGAGCTGTTTCCAGAGAAAGTCATGTTAATTGCTCTACCATAAGCCGCCTCCAACGTTGTTTTAGAGAAGTTGGCAGAATGTCCAACCGGCCTCACAACCGCAGACTACATGTAACTACGCCAGCGCGGTTACACGCCACGCCAGCGCGGGACCTTCATATTCGGGCTCTGGTCTCCACCCAAGTTCCCGGGGAAATCGCGGTCTTTCCTCATTGCACTAAAAGTTCTCATTGAAGAAACAATACCGTATCACTCTCGTGATTATTTCCCCCCTTTTTCAGGGGCGTAACACAACAATGGCGTCAGATAATTTTAGAAAGAGAGGGTCCAGGTTGTCTAGCCCAGCTGATTTGTACGGGTCCAGGTTTTGCAGCTCTTTCAGAACATCTGCTATCTGGATTTGGGTGAAGGAGGAGCTGGGGAGGCTTGGGCAAGTAGCTGCGGGGGGGGCGGAGCTGTTGGCCGGGGTTGGGGTAGCCAGGAGGAAAGCGTGGCCAGCCGTAGAGAAATGCTTCTTGAAATTCTCGATTATCGTGGATTTATCGGTGGTGACAGTGTTTCCTAGCCTCAGTGCAGTGGGCAGCTGGGAGGAGGTGCTCTTATTCTCCATGGACTTTATTTGTCCCAAAACTTTTTGGTGTTAGAGCTACAGGACGCACATTTCTGTTTGAAAAAGCTGGCCTTTTGCTTTCCTAACTGACTGTGTGTATTGGTTCCTGACTTCCCTGAAATGTTGTATATCGCAGGGACTATTCAATGCTAGTGCAGTCCGCCACAAGATGTTCTTGTGCTGATCGAGGGCAGTCAGGTCTGGAATGAACCAAGGGCTATATCTGTTTTTAGTTCTACATTTTTTAAAAGGGGCATGCTTATTTAAGATGGTGAGGAAATTACTTTTTAAAGAACAACCAGGCTCTACTGACGCGATGAGGTCAATATCCTCCCAGGATACTACACCACTACAACCTGCTCTGTTCAACCTCACTATAGACTACTACTACCACTACAACCTGCTCTGTTCAACCTCACTATAGACTACTACTACCACTACAACCTGCTCTGTTCAACCTCACTATAGACTACTACTACTACCACTACAACCTGCTCTGTTCAACCTCACTATAGACTACTACTACCACTACAACCTGCTCTGTTCAACCTCACTATAGACTACTACTACTACCACTACAACCTGCTCTGTTCAACCTCACTATAGTCTACTACTACTACCACTACAACCTGCTCTGTTCAACCTCACTATAGACTACTACTACCACTACAACCTGCTCTGTTCAACCTCACTATAGTCTACTACTACCACTACAACCTGCTCTGTTCAACCTCACTATAGACTACTACTACCACTACAACCTGCTCTGTTCAACCTCACTATAGACTACTACTACTACCACTACAACCTGCTCTGTTCAACCCCACTATAGACTACTACTACCACTACAACCTGCTCTGTTCAACCTCACTATAGTCTACTACTACCACTACAACCTGCTCTGTTCAACCTCACTATAGACTACTACTACCACTACAACCTGCTCTGTTCAACCTCACTATAGACTACTACTACCACTACAACCTGCTCTGTTCAACCTCACTATAGACTACTACTACCACTACAACCTGCTCTGTTCAACCTCACTATAGACTACTACTACCACTACAACCTGCTCTGTTCAACCTCACTATAGACTACTACTACTACCACTACAACCTGCTCTGTTCAACCTCACTATAGTCTACTACTACCACTACAACCTGCTCTGTTCAACCTCACTATAGACTACTACTACTACCACTACAACCTGCTCTGTTCAACCTCACTATAGACTACTACTACCACTACAACCTGCTCTGTTCAACCTCACTATAGACTACTACTACTACCACTACAACCTGCTCTGTTCAACCTCACTATAGACTACTACTACTACCACTACAACCTGCTCTGTTCAACCTCACTATAGTCTACTACTACCACTACAACCTGCTCTGTTCAACCTCACTATAGACTACTACTACTACCACTACAACCTGCTCTGTTCAACCTCACTATAGTCTACTACTACCACTACAACCTGCTCTGTTCAACCTCACTATAGACTACTACTACCACTACAACCTGCTCTGTTCAACCTCACTATAGTCTACTACTACCACTACAACCTGCTCTGTTCAACCTCACTATAGACTACTACTACCACTACAACCTGCTCTGTTCAACCTCACTATAGACTACTACTACTACCACTACAACCTGCTCTGTTCAACCTCACTATAGACTACTACTACTACCACTACAACCTGCTCTGTTCAACCTCACTATAGACTACTACTACCACTACAACCTGCTCTGTTCAACCTCACTATAGACTACTACTACCACTACAACCTGCTCTGTTCAACCTCACTATAGACTACTACTACCACTACAACCTGCTCTGTTCAACCTCACTATAGACTACTACTACTACTACAACCTGCTCTGTTCAACCTCACTATAGACTACTACTACCACTACAACCTGCTCTGTTCAACCTCACTATAGACTACTACTACCACTACCTGCTCTGTTCAACCTCACTATAGTCTACTACTACCACTACAACCTGCTCTGTTCAACCTCACTATAGACTACTACTACCACTACAACCTGCTCTGTTCAACCTCACTATAGACTACTACTACCACTACAACCTGCTCTGTTCAACCTCACTATAGACTACTACTACCACTACAACCTGTTCTGTTCAACCTCACTATAGACTACTACTACTACCACTACAACCTGCTCTGTTCAACCTCACTATAGACTACTACTACCACTACAACCTGCTCTGATCAACCTCACTATAGACTACTACTACCACTACAACCTGCTCTGTTCAACCTCACTATAGACTACTACTACTACTACAACCTGCTCTGTTCAACCTCACTATAGACTACTACTACCACTACAACCTGCTCTGATCAACCTCACTATAGACTACTACTACCACTACAACCTGCTCTGTTCAACCTCACTATAGTCTACTACTACCACTACAACCTGCTCTGTTCAACCTCACTATAGACTACTACTACTACTACAACCTGCTCTGTTCAACCTCACTATAGTCTACTACTACCACTACAACCTGCTCTGTTCAACCTCACTATAGACTACTACTACCACTACAACCTGCTCTGTTCAACCTCACTATAGACTACTACTACTACTACAACCTGCTCTGTTCAACCTCACTATAGACTACTACTACCACTACAACCTGCTCTGTTCAACCTCACTATAGACTACTACTACCACTACAACCTGCTCTGTTCAACCTCACTATAGACTACTACTACCACTACAACCTGCTCTGTTCAACCTCACTATAGACTACTACTACCACTACAACCTGCTCTGTTCAACCTCACTATAGTCTACTACTACTACTACTACAACCTGCTCTGTTCAACCTCACTATAGACTACTACTACTACTACAACCTGCTCTGTTCAACCTCACTATAGACTACTACTACCACTACAACCTGCTCTGTTCAACCTCACTATAGACTACTACTACTACCACTACAACCTGTTCTGTTCAACCTCACTATAGACTACTACTACCACTACAACCTGCTCTGTTCAACCTCACTATAGTCTACTACTACCACTACAACCTGCTCTGTTCAACCTCACTATAGTCTACTACTACCACTACAACCTGCTCTGTTCAACCTCACTATAGACTACTACTACTACCACTACAACCTGCTCTGTTCAACCTCACTATAGTCTACTACTACCACTACAACCTGCTCTGTTCAACCTCACTATAGACTACTACTACTACCACTACAACCTGCTCTGTTCAACCTCACTATAGACTACTACTACTACCACTACAACCTGCTCTGTTCAACCTCACTATAGACTACTACTACTACCACTACAACCTGCTCTGTTCAACCTCACTATAGACTACTACTACTACCACTACAACCTGCTCTGTTCAACCTCACTATAGTCTACTACTACCACTACAACCTGCTCTGTTCAACCTCACTATAGTCTACTACTACTACCACTACAACCTGCTCTGTTCAACCTCACTATAGACTACTACTACTACCACTACAACCTGCTCTGTTCAACCTCACTATAGACTACTACTACTACCACTACAACCTGCTCTGTTCAACCTCACTATAGACTACTACTACTACCACTACAACCTGTTCTGTTCAACCTCACTATAGACTACTACTACTACCACTACAACCTGCTCTGTTCAACCTCACTATAGACTACTACTACTACCACTACAACCTGCTCTGTTCAACCTCACTATAGACTACTACTACTACCACTACAACCTGCTCTGTTCAACCTCACTATAGTCTACTACTACCACTACAACCTGCTCTGTTCAACCTCACTATAGACTACTACTACCACTACAACCTGCTCTGTTCAACCTCACTATAGTCTACTACTACTACTACAACCTGCTCTGTTCAACCTCACTATAGACTACTACTACCACTACAACCTGCTCTGTTCAACCTCACTATAGACTACTACTACTACCACTACAACCTGTTCTGTTCAACCTCACTATAGTCTACTACTACCACTACAACCTGCTCTGTTCAACCTCACTATAGACTACTACTACCACTACAACCTGCTCTGTTCAACCTCACTATAGACTACTACCACTACAACCTGCTCTGTTCAACCTCACTATAGACTACTACTACTACCACTACAACCTGCTCTGTTCAACCTCACTATAGACTACTACTACTACCACTACAACCTGTTCTGTTCAACCTCACTATAGACTACTACTACCACTACAACCTGCTCTGTTCAACCTCACTATAGACTACTACTACTACCACTACAACCTGCTCTGTTCAACCTCACTATAGACTACTACTACCACTACAACCTGCTCTGTTCAACCTCACTATAGACTACTACTACTACCACTACAACCTGCTCTGTTCAACCTCACTATAGACTACTACTACTACTACAACCTGCTCTGTTCAACCTCACTATAGTCTACTACTACCACTACAACCTGCTCTGTTCAACCTCACTATAGTCTACTACTACTACCACTACAACCTGCTCTGTTCAACCTCACTATAGACTACTACTACTACCACTACAACCTGCTCTGTTCAACCTCACTATAGACTACTACTACCACTACAACCTGCTCTGTTCAACCTCACTATAGACTACTACTACTACCACTACAACCTGCTCTGTTCAACCTCACTATAGACTACTACTACCACTACAACCTGCTCTGTTCAACCTCACTATAGACTACTACTACTACCACTACAACCTGCTCTGTTCAACCTCACTATAGACTACTACTACTACTACAACCTGCTCTGTTCAACCTCACTATAGTCTACTACTACCACTACAACCTGCTCTGTTCAACCTCACTATAGACTACTACTACCACTACAACCTGCTCTGTTCAACCTCACTATAGACTACTACTACCACTACAACCTGCTCTGTTCAACCTCACTATAGTCTACTACTACTACCACTACAACCTGCTCTGTTCAACCTCACTATAGACTACTACTACCACTACAACCTGCTCTGTTCAACCTCACTATAGTCTACTACTACTACCACTACAACCTGCTCTGTTCAACCTCACTATAGACTACTACTACCACTACAACCTGCTCTGTTCAACCTCACTATAGACTACTACTACCACTACAACCTGCTCTGTTCAACCTCACTATAGACTACTACTACCACTACAACCTGCTCTGTTCAACCTCACTATAGACTACTACTACTACCACTACAACCTGCTCTGTTCAACCTCACTATAGACTACTACTACCACTACAACCTGCTCTGTTCAACCTCACTATAGACTACTACCACTACAACCTGCTCTGTTCAACCTCACTATAGACTACTACTACCACTACAACCTGTTCTGTTCAACCTCACTATAGACTACTACTACTACCACTACAACCTGTTCTGTTCAACCTCACTATAGACTACTACTACCACTACAACCTGCTCTGTTCAACCTCACTATAGACTACTACTACCACTACAACCTGCTCTGTTCAACCTCACTATAGACTACTACTACTACCACTACAACCTGTTCTGTTCAACCTCACTATAGACTACTACTACCACTACAACCTGCTCTGTTCAACCTCACTATAGACTACTACTACTACCACTACAACCTGCTCTGTTCAACCTCACTATAGACTACTACTACTACCACTACAACCTGCTCTGTTCAACCTCACTATAGACTACTACTACTACCACTACAACCTGCTCTGTTCAACCTCACTATAGACTACTACTACTACCACTACAACCTGCTCTGTTCAACCTCACTATAGACTACTACTACTACCACTACAACCTGCTCTGTTCAACCTCACTATAGACTACTACTACTACCACTACAACCTGCTCTGTTCAACCTCACTATAGACTACTACTACTACCACTACAACCTGCTCTGTTCAACCTCACTATAGACTACTACTACTACCACTACAACCTGCTCTGTTCAACCTCACTATAGTCTACTACTACTACTACAACCTGCTCTGTTCAACCTCACTATAGTCTACTACTACCACTACAACCTGCTCTGTTCAACCTCACTATAGTCTACTACTACTACCACTACAACCTGCTCTGTTCAACCTCACTATAGACTACTACTACTACCACTACAACCTGCTCTGTTCAACCTCACTATAGACTACTACTACCACTACAACCTGCTCTGTTCAACCTCACTATAGACTACTACTACCACTACAACCTGCTCTGTTCAACCTCACTATAGACTACTACTACCACTACAACCTGCTCTGTTCAACCTCACTATAGACTACTACTACCACTACAACCTGCTCTGTTCAACCTCACTATAGACTACTACTACCACTACAACCTGCTCTGTTCAACCTCACTATAGACTACTACTACCACTACAACCTGCTCTGTTCAACCTCACTATAGTCTACTACTACTACCACTACAACCTGCTCTGTTCAACCTCACTATAGACTACTACTACCACTACAACCTGCTCTGTTCAACCTCACTATAGACTACTACTACCACTACAACCTGCTCTGTTCAACCTCACTATAGACTACTACTACCACTACAACCTGCTCTGTTCAACCTCACTATAGTCTACTACTACTACCACTACAACCTGCTCTGTTCAACCTCACTATAGACTACTACTACCACTACAACCTGCTCTGTTCAACCTCACTATAGACTACTACTACCACTACAACCTGCTCTGTTCAACCTCACTATAGACTACTACTACTACCACTACAACCTGTTCTGTTCAACCTCACTATAGTCTACTACTACCACTACAACCTGCTCTGTTCAACCTCACTATAGACTACTACTACTACCACTACAACCTGCTCTGTTCAACCTCACTATAGTCTACTACTACTACTACTACAACCTGCTCTGTTCAACCTCACTATAGACTACTACTACCACTACAACCTGTTCTGTTCAACCTCACTATAGTCTACTACTACCACTACAACCTGCTCTGTTCAACCTCACTATAGACTACTACTACCACTACAACCTGCTCTGTTCAACCTCACTATAGACTACTACTACCACTACAACCTGCTCTGTTCAACCTCACTATAGTCTACTACTACCACTACAACCTGCTCTGTTCAACCTCACTATAGACTACTACTACCACTACAACCTGCTCTGTTCAACCTCACTATAGACTACTACTACCACTACAACCTGCTCTGTTCAACCTCACTATAGACTACTACTACTACCACTACAACCTGCTCTGTTCAACCTCACTATAGACTACTACACCACTACAACCTGCTCTGTTCAACCTCACTATAGACTACTACTACCACTACAACATGCTCTGTTCAACCTCACTATAGACTACTACTACTACTACAACCTGCTCTGTTCAACCTCACTATAGACTACTACACCACTACAACCTGCTCTGTTCAACCTCACTATAGACTACTACTACCACTACAACCTGCTCTGTTCAACCTCACTATAGACTACTACTACCACTACAACCTCTCTCTCTCTCTCTCTCTCTCTCTCTCTCTCTCTCTCTCTCTCTCTCTCTCTCTCTCTCTCGCTCTCTCTCTCTCTCTCTGGATCTCTCTCTCTGGATCTCTCTCTCTGGATCTCTCTCTCTCTCTCTCTCTCTCTCGCTCTCTCTCTCTGTCTCTCTCTGTCTCTCTCTCAATTCAATTTAAGGGCTTTATTATCTCTATCTATCTACCTCTCTCTCTCTCTTCCTCTCTCTCTATTTCTCTCTCTCTCTCTCTCTCTCTCTCTCGCTCAATTCAATTTAAGGGCTTTATTCTCTCTGTCTATCTATCTATCTATCTATCTCTCTCTCCTCCTCTCTCGCTCTCTCTATTTCTCGCTGTCTCTTTGTTTCTCTTTATCTTTCTTTTTCTTTTTCTTTTTCTCTCTCTGTCTCTCTCTCTCTCTCTCTGGCCCTTTGTGTGCAGAGCTCAGCAACAGCTGAATTCACAGCTCTGCAGCTTGAAGCTTTAGAGAAGTCTTTGTCTTTGTGAAACAATAGCAAGCGATTCATATCTTTATTCTTTAGATTTTCAAACCATCGATAGTCATTTCTCATCTCCCATTGTAAAGAGCAGTTCTAATGGAGTCTTGATGTGTTCAACCTTTTCAACCCTTTCCTCACAGTCCTTCTGTTTCCCCATGGCATATTCCCTCCATTGGCTTAGAGTAGAAAGTCAAGTTATTTTCATAAATGTCTTTCAGATCAATAACACAATTCTCTATCAAAGGTCTTGATTGTGATGTATGAGTTACCAACTCTATGAGTTTCTATGGGCTAATATGAGTTACCAACTCTGAGTTTCTATGGGCTAATATGAGTTACCAACTCTATGAGTTTCTATGGGCTAATATGAGTTACCAACTCTATGAGTTTCTATGGGCTAATACGAGTTACCAACTCTATGAGTTTCTATGGGCTAATATGAGTTAGCAACTCTATGAGTTTCTATGGGCTAATATGAGTTAGCAACTCTATGAGTTTCTATGGGCTAATATGAGTTACCAACTCTATGAGTTTCTATGGGCTAATATGAGTTAGCAACTCTATGAGTTTCTATGGGCTAATATGAGTTAGCAACTCTATGAGATTCTATGGGCTAATATGAGTTAGCAACTCTATGAGTTTCTATGGGCTAATATGAGTTAGCAACTCTGAGTTTCTATGGGCTAATATGAGTTACCAACTCTGAGTTTCTATGGGCTAATATGAGTTAGCAACTCTATGAGTTTCTATGGGCTAATATGAGTTAGCAACTCTATGAGTTTCTATGGGCTAATATGAGTTAGCAACTCTATGAGTTTCTATGGGCTAATATGAGTTAGCAACTCTATGAGTTTCTATGGGCTAATATGAGTTAGCAACTCTATGAGTTTCTATGGGCTAATATGAGTTAGCAACTCTATGAGTTTCTATGGGCTAATATGAGTTAGCAACTCTATGAGTTTCTATGGGCTAATATGAGTTAGCAACTCTATGAGTTTCTATGGGCTAATATGAGTTACCAACACTGAGTTTCTATGGGCTAATATGAGTTAGCAACTCTATGAGTTTCTATGGGCTAATATGAGTTAGCAACTCTATGAGTTTCTATGGGCTAATATGAGTTAGCAACTCTATGAGTTTCTATGGGCTAATATGAGTTAGCAACTCTATGAGTTTCTATGGGCTAATATGATATTGGAGAATTACCTTTTTCTTTGTTCTGGAGTTTCAGGGTTAGAAACCTGCCAATGGTTTTTACAAATCCTCTAATACCAAATTGAATTAAATCCTGTTTATAGGTGGAAGTCAAAGCTACATGCCTCTGACTGACTATACTGGATGTCCTTATAGTACAGTGGCAGAGAAATAAAGGGTCTACGTCCCAAATAGCTCCCTATGTAGTGCACTACTTTTGACCCATAGGCCCCATAGGGCTGAAATTAGGGAATAGGGTGCCATTTGGATCGGACGTAAGATGTTATTTAATCTCTGTGTCCTGCAGGTCTTGGTGGTCAAATGGCACAACGATGCTATTCCTCTTTGTTTTTGTTGTCCTCTTATGGGAATTTAGACAGGAAGAGAGCGAACAAAACTATCTCTGACTGGGAATATAGATAAAGCCTAATGCAAAAAGAAAAGGGAAAACAGTATTGTGTTTTTTAACTGCAGTTCAGGCAGCTGTATTTGATCCGGCCATGTTCCCTCCGAGACCTATTGAATATGTATATTTGATATCAGCTGTCAAAGTCTCCATCCCAAAATGGCTCCCTATTCCCTACACAGGGCACTACTTTTGACCAAGGCCCATAGGGTAGTAGTGCACTATGTAGGGGAATAGGGTGCCGTTTGGGACGTGCTCATAGTGGTTATATGGCCTGCTGCTCCAGTGAAAGGGAGCCTTGTCTCTCCCATGGTGCACCTCACAGCATACCAGCCCATTCAAAATGAACAGGAATAGAATATGCAAAAGAGACGTGATGGCTGCAGGGTCAACGTGGCCGGGTCAAGCAGCCCCTTGAAACCAACCAGCCCATTGAAACCAAGCAGCCCCTTGAAACCAACCGGCCCATTGAAACCAACAACCAGCCCATTGAAACCAACCGGCCCATTGAAACCACCAACCAGCCCATTGAAACCACCAACCGGCCCATTGAAACCACCAACCGGCCCATTGAAACCACCAACCGGCCCATTGAAACCACCAACCAGCCCATTGAAACCACCAACCAGCCCATTGAAACCACCAACCAGCCCATTGAAACCACCAACCGGCCCATTGAAACCACCAACCAGCCCATTGAAACCACCAACCAGCCCATTGAAACCAACCAGCCCATTGAAACCAACCAGCCCATTGAAGCCAACCAGCCCATTGAAGCCAACCAGCCCATTGAAGCCAACCAGCCCATTGAAACCACCAACCAGCCCATTGAATCCACCAACCAGCCCATTGAAGCCAACCAGCCCATTGAAACCACCAACCAGCCCATTGAAACCAACCAGCCCATTGAATCCACCAACCAGCCCATTGAAACCAACCAGCCCATTGAAACCAACCAGCCCATTGAAACCAACCAGCCCATTGAAACCAACCAGCCCATTGTAAATAAAACATTACAGACTCACAGAACGTCTCTTCAAACTTCAGAAAGTGTGTGTGTGTGTGTGTGTGTGTGTGTGTGTGTGTGTGTGTGTGTGTGTGTGTGTGTGTGTGTGTGTGTGTGTGTGTGTGTGTGTGTGTGTGTGTGTGTGTGTGTGTGTGTGAATGGTGGTAGTTGTGGAGGTCCTGGTATTGAAGTTCCTCGGTCATTAATCACTGCCATCTTTTCAGCTGTCAGACTTCACAAAAGGTGACCCCTAAAACTCAACAAAGATGCCCTCTGTAAAGACTTTGTTAAAGAAGGAAGGGCCTGATAGAATCCAGCATAGATTCTTGCTCTGTCCAGCTGCTCCGAGACTAATACACTATTCAGAAACTGTCTCTGTGTTTCTCTGCCAAAAACAATAAGGCTGTGTGAAGGAACATCTAAGGCTGTGTGAAGGAACATCTAATGCTGTTTGAAGGGAACATCTAATGCTGTTTGAAGGGAACATCTAAGGCTGTTTGAAGGGAACATCTAATGCTGTTTGAAGGGAACATCTAAGGCTGTTTGAAGGGAACATCTAATGCTGTTTGAAGGGAACATCTAAGGCTGTTTGAAGGGAACATCTAAGGCTGTTTGAAGGAACATCTAATGCTGTTTGAAGGGAACATCTAATGCTGTTTGAAGGGGACATCTAATGCTGTTTGAAGGGAACATCTAAGGCTGTTTGAAGGGAACATCTAATGCGGTTTAAAGGGAACATCTAATGCTGTTTGAAGGGAACATCTAATGCTGTTTGAAGGGAACATCTAAGGCTGTTTGAAGGGAACATCTAATGCTGTTTGAAGGGAACATCTAAGGCTGTTTGAAGGGAACATCTAATGCTGTTTGAAGGGAACATCTAAGGCTGTTTGAAGGGAACATCTAATGCTGTTTGAAGGGAACATCTAAGGCTGTTTGAAGGAACATCTAATGCTGTTTGAAGGGAACATCTAATGCTGTTTGAAGGGGACATCTAATGCTGTTTGAAGGGAACATCTAAGGCTGTTTGAAGGGAACATCTAAGGCTGTTTGAAGGGAACATCTAATGCGGTTTAAAGGGAACATCTAATGCTGTTTGAAGGGAACATCTAATGCTGTTTGAAGGGAACATCTAAGGCTGTTTGAAGGGAACATCTAATGCTGTTTGAAGGGAACATCTAAGCACCTTCGCTTGACTTGAATCAATCAATGAACCCTCTGCATTATTTTGAGGGAAATAAACACAGGCTGAGTGTGTCTCAAATGGCACCCTATTCCCTATGTAGTTTACTACATCTGACCAGGGCCCTATTCCCTATGTAGTTTACAACATCTGACCAGGGCCCATAGTAGTGCACTGTATAGGGTACCATTTGGGACCCCGTCACACATTATAATGTACCTATGTGATACACTTGATTTGGACAGAGGGACCTCTGCCTCTAGTCATGAAACGAATCAGGCTGGGAAATGTTCCCACCTTAAGTAAGAATCAGGCTGGGAAATGTTCCCACCTTAAGTAAGAATCAGGCTGGGAAATGTTCCCACCTTAAGTAAGAATCAAGCTGGGAAATGTTCCCACCTTAAGTAAGAATCAGGCTGGGAAATGTTCCCACCTTAAGTAAGAATCAGGCTGGGAAATGTTCCCACCTTAAGGAAGCCTTAGAGAAAACAAAACAATGACCTAGCTGCTAATCAACTTCAGAAATCCACATTGACATTCCTTAAGCCCCTTCAATAGCTCCGTCTCCTAGTCCCACACCATAACTACATCCTAAATGACACCCTACTCCCTATATAGTGCACTTCTTTTGACCAGAGCCCTATGAATCCTGGTCAAAAGTAATGTACTATATAGGTAATAGGGTGCCATTTGGGATGCATTCCATGTGATAGCTTGCCAAGGGTGGAATGCTTCTTGCCATGCATAGATGTTTCTGAGTCTGAACCTTAGAGATGGGTTGAGGTTCTGCCTGTGATGTTTCTGAGTCTGGACCTTAGAGATGGGCTGAGGTTCTGCCTGTGATGTTTCTGAGTCTGGACCTTAGAGATGGGCTGAGGTTCTGCCTGTGATGTTTCTGAGTCTGGACCTTAGAGATGGGCTGAGGTTCTGCCTGTGATGTTTCTGAGTCTGGACCTTAGAGATGGGCTGAGGTTCTGCCTGTGATGTTTCTGAGTCTGGACCTTAGAGATGGGTTGAGGTTCTGCCTGTGATGTTTCTGAGTCTGGACCTTAGAGATGGGTTGAGGTTCTGCCTGTGATGTTTCTGAGTCTGGACCTTAGAGATGGGCTGAGGTTCTGCCTGTGATGTTTCTGAGTCTGGACCTTAGAGATGGGTTGAGGTTCTGCCTGTGATGTTTCTGAGTCTGGACCTTAGAGATGGGTTGAGGTTCTGCCTGTGATGTTTCTGAGTCTGGACCTTAGAGATGGGTTGAGGTTCTGCCTGTGATGTTTCTGAGTCTGGACCTTAGAGATGGGTTGAGGTTCTGCCTGTGATGTTTCTGAGTCTGGACCTTAGAGATGGGCTGAGGTTCTGCCTGTGATGTTTCTGAGTCTGGACCTTAGAGATGGGTTGAGGTTCTGCTTTTACGTTTCAGCTGATTCACAGTATCTTACCTGATAGATGAAGGACTGAAGTCAATGAAGTTGTTTCACAGGAAGACTTTAATTATTCACATACAGTGTAGCTAGCTACTCATGCGTCCCTAAGTGAGGTAGAACAACAAGGGGGGGATAAAGGGTTTCTCCTGTGATATCAAACTATATCAACGTGATACTGATCCATTATATCAAACTATATCAACGTGATACTGATCCATTATATCAAACTATATCAACGTGATACTGATCCATCATATCAAACTATATCAACGTGATACTGATCCATTATATCAAACTATATCAACGTGATACTGATCCATTATATCAAACTATATCAACGTGATACTGATCCATTATATCAAACTATATCAACGTGATACTGATCCATTATATCAAACTATATCAACGTGATACTGATCCATTATATCAAACTATATCAACGTGATACTGATCCATTATATCAAACTATATCAACGTGATACTGATCCATTATATCAAACTATATCAATATGATACTGATCCATTATATCAAACTATATCAACCTGATCCTTCTGTGGCTGTGTGATAAGGGATATTAAGGAATGAAGTAAGTTTTATCATTCTAAATATAATCGGTTAAATGTTTTAATCAGCTATTTGGGATCATTATAAGTTAAGTCTCCAGTTTATGAACAAGTCTGATTTTATCCACCTCTACCCGTTGGATATCCCTCCATTGGTTTGTTGCTTTCTCTGCTTGAGTACCAGGTGATGATTCACGCCTGGTAAACAGGACAATCCTGCCTCTGAGAGCCCCTGGAGCGAAGGCAGTTCTATAGGCCACATAAAAATGAATATTTGTGGGTGGGGGGGGGGACTAGGATCGTGAACTTTATGGGAGAAGCTAGTTGTGTTGTGCCGTCCTACTAGTGGTTCATGCAGTGCTTTGGTGTTCAGTGTTTAGAGAAGAGAAACACTGCAATGCATGCAAATACTATCAGTTATCCATCCATATAAATACTAAGTTATCCATCCATATAAATACTAACAGTTATCCATCCATATAAATACTAACAGTTATCCATCCATATAAATACTAAGTTATCCATCCATATAAATACTAACAGTTATCCATCCATATAAATACTAAGTTATCCATCCATATAAATACTAACAGTTATCCTTCCATATAAATACTATCAGTTATCCATCCATATAAATACTATCAGTTATCCATCCATATAAATACTATCAGTTATCCATCCATATAAATACTAACAGTTATCCACCCATATAAATACTATCAGTTATCCATCCATATAAATACTATCAGTTATCCATCCATATAAATACTATCAGTTATCCATCCATATAAATACTATCAGTTATCCATCCATATAAATACTATCAGTTATCCATCCATATAAATACTATCAGTTATCCATCCATTTAAATACTATCAGTTATCCATCCATATAAATACTATCAGGTATCCATCCATATAAATACTATCAGTTATCCATCCATTTAAATACTATCAGTTATCCATCCATATAAATACTATCAGTTATCCATCCATATATATACTATCAGTTATCCATCCATATAAATACTAGCAGTTATCCATCCATATAAATACTAGCAGTTATCCATCCATATAAATACTAGCAGTTATCCATCCATATAAATACTATCAGTTATCCATCCATTTAAATACTATCAGTTATCCATCCATATAAATACTATCAGTTATCCATCCATATAAATACTATCAGTTTACCATCCATTTAAATACTATCAGTTATCCATCCATATAAATACTAACAGTTATCCATCCATATAAATACTATCAGTTATCCATCCATATAAATACTATCAGCTATCCATCCATCTAAATACTAAGTTATCCATCCATATAAATACTATCAGTTATCCATCCATATAAATACTATCAGTTATCATCCATATAAATACTATCAGTTATCCATCCATATAAATACTATCAGTTATCCATCCATATAAATACTATCAGCTATCCATCCATCTAAATACTAAGTTATCCATCCATATAAATACTATCAGTTATCCATCCATATAAATACTATCAGTTATCCATCCATATAAATACTATCAGTTATCCATCCATATAAATACTATCAGTTATCCATCCCTATAAATACTAGCAGTTATCCATCCATATAAATACTATCAGTTATCCATCCATATAAATACTATCAGTTATCCATCCATTTAAATACTATCAGTTATCCATTCATATAAATACTATCAGTTATCCATCCATATAAATACTATCAGTTATCCATCCATCTAAATACTAACAGTTATCCATCCATATAAATACTATCAGTTATCCATCCATATAAATACTATCGGTTATCCATCCATATAAACACTATCGGTTATCCATCCATATAAATACTAACAGTTATCCATCCATCTAAATACTATCAGTTATCCATCCATATAAATACTATCAGTTATCCATCCATATAAATACTATCAGTTATCCATCCATATAAATACTATCAGTTATCCATCCATATAAATACTATCAGTTATCCATCCATCTAAATACTAACAGTTATCCATCCATCTAAATACTATCAGTTATCCACCCATCTAAATACCATCAGTTATCCATCCATATAAATACTATCAGTTATCCATCCATCTAAATACTAACAGTTATCCATCCATATAAATACTATCAGTTATCCACCCATCTAAATACCATCAGTTATCCATCCATATAAATACTATCAGTTATCCATCCATATAAATACTATCAGTTATCCATCCATTTAAATACTATCAGTTATCCATCCATATAAATACTATCAGTTATCCATCCATATAAATACTATCAGTTATCCATCCATTTAAATACTATCAGTTATCCATCCATATAAATACTATCAGTTATCCATCCATATATATACTATCAGTTATCCATCCATATAAATACTATCAGTTATCCATCCATATAAATACTATCAGTTATCCATCCATATAAATCAAATCAAATCAAATCAAATTTTATTAGTCACATACACATGGTTAGCAGATGTTAATGCGAGTGTAGCGAAATGCTTGTGCTTCTAGTTCCGACAATGCAGTAATAACCAACAGTAATCTAACCTAACAATTCCACACTACTACCTTACACACACACACAAGTGTAAAGGGATAAAGAATATGTACATAAAGATATATGAATGAGTGGTGGTACAGAACGGCATGGCAGATGCAGTAGATGGTATAGAGTACGGTATATACATATGAGATGAGTACTGTAGGGTATGTAAACATAAGTGGCATAGTTTAAAGTGGCTAGTGGTACATGTATTGCATAAAGATGGCAAGATGCAGTAGATGATATAGAGTACAGTATATATACATATGAGATGGGTAATGTAGGGTATGTAAACATTGTATTAAGTGGCATTGCTTAAAGTGGCTAGTGGTACATTTTTACATAATTTCCATCAATTCCCATTTTTAAAGTGGCTGGAGTTGGGTCAGTATGTTGGCAGCGGCCGCTAAATGTTAGTGGTGGCTGTTTAACAGTCTGATGGCCTTGAGATAGAAGCTGTTTTTCAGTCTCTCGGTCCCTGCTTTGATGCACCTGTACTGACCTCGCCTTCTGGATGATAGCGGGGTGAACAGGCAGTGGCTTGGGTGGTTGTTGTCCTTGATGATCTTTATGGCCTTCCTGTGACATCGGGTGGTGTAGGTGTCCTGGAGGGCAGGTAGTTTGCCCCTGGTGATGCGTTCTGCAGACCTCACTACCCTCTGGAGAGCCTTACGGTTGTGGGCGGAGCAGTTGCCGTACCAGGCGGTGATACAGCCCGACAGGATGCTCTCGATTGTGCATCTGTAGAAGTTTGTGAGTGCTTTTGGTGACAAGCCGAATTTCTTCAGCCTCCTGAGGTTGAAGAGGCGCTGCTGCGCCTTCTTCACAACGCTGTCTGTGTGGGTGGACCAGTTCAGTTTGTCCGTGATGTGTACACCGAGGAACTTAAAACTTTCCACCTTCTCCACTACTGACCCGTCGATGTGGATAGGGGGGTGCTCCCTCTGCTGTTTCCTGAAGTCCACAATCATCTCCTTTGTTTTGTTGACGTTGAGTATGAGGTTATTTTCCTGACACCACACTCCGAGGGCCCTCACCTCCTCCCTGTAGGCCGTCTCGTCGTTGTTGGTGATCAAGCCTACCACTGTAGTGTCATCCGCAAACTTGATGATTGAGTTGGAGGCGTGCATGGCCACGCAGTCGTGGGTGAACAGGGAGTACAGGAGAGGGCTCAGAACGCACCCTTGTGGGGCCCCAGTGTTGAGGATCAGCGGGGTGGAGATGTTGTTACCTACCCTCACCACCTGGGGGCGGCCCACTATCAGTTATCCATCCATATAAATACTATCAGTTATCCATCCATTTAAATACTATCAGTTATCCATCCATATAAATACTATCAGTTATCCATCCATATAAATACTATCAGTTATCCATCCATTTAAATACTATCAGTTATCCATCCATATAAATACTAACAGTTATCCATCCATATAAATACTATCAGTTATCCATCCATATAAATACTATCAGCTATCCATCCATCTAAATACTAAGTTATCCATCCATATAAATACTCTCAGTTATCCATCCATATAAATACTATCAGTTATCCATCCATATAAATACTATCAGTTATCCATCCATATAAATACTATCAGTTATCCATCCATCTAAATACTAACAGTTATCCATCCATATAAATACTATCAGTTATCCATCCATATAAATACTATCGGTTATCCATCCATATAAATACTATCGGTTATCCATCCATATAAATACTAACAGTTATCCATCCATCTAAATACTATCAGTTATCCATCCATATAAATACTATCAGTTATCCATCCATCTAAATACTATCAGTTATCCATCCATATAAATACTATCAGCTATCCATCCATCTAAATACTAAGTTATCCATCCATATAAATACTATCAGTTATCCATCCATATAAATACTATCAGTTATCCATCCATATAAATACTATCAGTTATCCATCCATATAAATACTATCAGTTATCCATCCATATAAATACTATCAGTTATCCATCCCTATAAATACTAGCAGTTATCCATCCATATAAATACTATCAGTTATCCATCCATATAAATACTATCAGTTATCCATCCATTTAAATACTATCAGTTATCCATTCATATAAATACTATCAGTTATCCATCCATATAAATACTATCAGTTATCCATCCATCTAAATACTAACAGTTATCCATCCATATAAATACTATCAGTTATCCATCCATATAAATACTATCGGTTATCCATCCATATAAACACTATCGGTTATCCATCCATATAAATACTAACAGTTATCCATCCATCTAAATACTATCAGTTATCCATCCATATAAATACTATCAGTTATCCATCCATATAAATACTATCAGTTATCCATCCATATAAATACTATCAGTTATCCATCCATATAAATACTATCAGTTATCCATCCATCTAAATACTAACAGTTATCCATCCATCTAAATACTATCAGTTATCCACCCATCTAAATACCATCAGTTATCCATCCATATAAATACTATCAGTTATCCATCCATCTAAATACTAACAGTTATCCATCCATATAAATACTATCAGTTATCCACCCATCTAAATACCATCAGTTATCCATCCATATAAATACTATCAGTTATCCATCCATATAAATACTATCAGTTATCCATCCATTTAAATACTATCAGTTATCCATCCATATAAATACTATCAGTTATCCATCCATATAAATACTATCAGTTATCCATCCATTTAAATACTATCAGTTATCCATCCATATAAATACTATCAGTTATCCATCCATATATATACTATCAGTTATCCATCCATATAAATACTATCAGTTATCCATCCATATAAATACTATCAGTTATCCATCCATATAAATCAAATCAAATCAAATCAAATTTTATTAGTCACATACACATGGTTAGCAGATGTTAATGCGAGTGTAGCGAAATGCTTGTGCTTCTAGTTCCGACAATGCAGTAATAACCAACAGTAATCTAACCTAACAATTCCACACTACTACCTTACACACACACACAAGTGTAAAGGGATAAAGAATATGTACATAAAGATATATGAATGAGTGGTGGTACAGAACGGCATGGCAGATGCAGTAGATGGTATAGAGTACGGTATATACATATGAGATGAGTACTGTAGGGTATGTAAACATAAGTGGCATAGTTTAAAGTGGCTAGTGGTACATGTATTGCATAAAGATGGCAAGATGCAGTAGATGATATAGAGTACAGTATATATACATATGAGATGGGTAATGTAGGGTATGTAAACATTGTATTAAGTGGCATTGCTTAAAGTGGCTAGTGGTACATTTTTACATAATTTCCATCAATTCCCATTTTTAAAGTGGCTGGAGTTGGGTCAGTATGTTGGCAGCGGCCGCTAAATGTTAGTGGTGGCTGTTTAACAGTCTGATGGCCTTGAGATAGAAGCTGTTTTTCAGTCTCTCGGTCCCTGCTTTGATGCACCTGTACTGACCTCGCCTTCTGGATGATAGCGGGGTGAACAGGCAGTGGCTTGGGTGGTTGTTGTCCTTGATGATCTTTATGGCCTTCCTGTGACATCGGGTGGTGTAGGTGTCCTGGAGGGCAGGTAGTTTGCCCCTGGTGATGCGTTCTGCAGACCTCACTACCCTCTGGAGAGCCTTACGGTTGTGGGCGGAGCAGTTGCCGTACCAGGCGGTGATACAGCCCGACAGGATGCTCTCGATTGTGCATCTGTAGAAGTTTGTGAGTGCTTTTGGTGACAAGCCGAATTTCTTCAGCCTCCTGAGGTTGAAGAGGCGCTGCTGCGCCTTCTTCACAACGCTGTCTGTGTGGGTGGACCAGTTCAGTTTGTCCGTGATGTGTACACCGAGGAACTTAAAACTTTCCACCTTCTCCACTACTGACCCGTCGATGTGGATAGGGGGGTGCTCCCTCTGCTGTTTCCTGAAGTCCACAATCATCTCCTTTGTTTTGTTGACGTTGAGTATGAGGTTATTTTCCTGACACCACACTCCGAGGGCCCTCACCTCCTCCCTGTAGGCCGTCTCGTCGTTGTTGGTGATCAAGCCTACCACTGTAGTGTCATCCGCAAACTTGATGATTGAGTTGGAGGCGTGCATGGCCACGCAGTCGTGGGTGAACAGGGAGTACAGGAGAGGGCTCAGAACGCACCCTTGTGGGGCCCCAGTGTTGAGGATCAGCGGGGTGGAGATGTTGTTACCTACCCTCACCACCTGGGGGCGGCCCACTATCAGTTATCCATCCATATAAATACTATCAGTTATCCATCCATTTAAATACTATCAGTTATCCATCCATATAAATACTATCAGTTATCCATCCATATAAATACTATCAGTTATCCATCCATTTAAATACTATCAGTTATCCATCCATATAAATACTAACAGTTATCCATCCATATAAATACTATCAGTTATCCATCCATATAAATACTATCAGCTATCCATCCATCTAAATACTAAGTTATCCATCCATATAAATACTCTCAGTTATCCATCCATATAAATACTATCAGTTATCATCCATATAAATACTATCAGTTATCCATCCATATAAATACTATCAGTTATCCATCCATATAAATACTATCAGCTATCCATCCATCTAAATACTAAGTTATCCATCCATATAAATACTATCAGTTATCCATCCATATAAATACTATCAGTTATCCATCCATATAAATACTATCAGTTATCCATCCATATAAATACTATCAGTTATCCATCCATATAAATACTAGCAGTTATCCATCCATATAAATACTATCAGTTATCCATCCATATAAATACTATCAGTTATCCATCCATTTAAATACTATCAGTTATCCATCCATATAAATACTATCAGTTATCCATCCATATAAATACTATCAGTTATCCATCCATCTAAATACTAACAGTTATCCATCCATATAAATACTATCAGTTATCCATCCATATAAATACTATCGGTTATCCATCCATATAAATACTATCGGTTATCCATCCATATAAATACTAACAGTTATCCATCCATCTAAATACTATCAGTTATCCATCCATATAAATACTATCAGTTATCCATCCATCTAAATACTATCAGTTATCCATCCATATAAATACTATCAGCTATCCATCCATCTAAATACTAAGTTATCCATCCATATAAATACTATCAGTTATCCATCCATATAAATACTATCAGTTATCCATCCATATAAATACTATCAGTTATCCATCCATATAAATACTATCAGTTATCCATCCATATAAATACTATCAGTTATCCATCCATATAAATACTATCAGTTATCCATCCATATAAATACTATCAGTTATCCATCCATCTAAATACTATCAGTTATCCATCCATATAAATACTATCAGTTATCCACCCATCTAAATACCATCAGTTATCCATCCATATAAATACTATCAGTTATCCATCCATCTAAATACTAACAGTTATCCATCCATATAAATACTATCAGTTATCCACCCATCTAAATACCATCAGTTATCCATCCATATAAATACTATCAGTTATCCATCCATATAAATACTATCAGTTATCCATCCATATAAATACTATCAGTTATCCATCCATATAAATACTATCAGTTATCCATCCATATAAATACTAGCAGTTATCCATCCATATAAATACTAGCAGTTATCCATCCATATAAATACTATCAGTTATCCATCCATATAAATACTATCAGTTATCCATCCATATAAATACTATCAGTTATCCATCCATCTAAATACTATCAGTTATCCATCCATATAAATACTATCAGTTATCCACCCATCTAAATACCATCAGTTATCCATCCATATAAATACTATCAGTTATCCATCCATATAAATACTAACAGTTATCCATCCATATAAATACTATCAGTTATCCACCCATCTAAATACCATCAGTTATCCATCCATATAAATACTATCAGTTATCCACCCATCTAAATACCATCAGTTATCCATCCATATAAATACTATCAGTTATCCATCCATCTAAATACTAACAGTTATCCATCCATATAAATACTATCAGTTATCCACCCATCTAAATACCATCAGTTATCCATCCATATAAATACTATCAGTTATCCAACCATATAAATACTAACAGTTATCCATCCATTTAAATACTATCAGTTATCCATCCATTTAAATACTATCAGTTATCCATCCATATAAATACTATCATTCTCCATTTCCATGGAAGAGAACACAATACTCCATTAAAGGGTTTAGACGTGGTAATTCTTGGAGAACCAACCATTATTTAAAAAAAATAATAATTGCGCTGTTCGTAACTTGTTTTGTCCATAATGTTGCCGCTACCGTCTCTGATGACCGAACAGAGCTTCTGGACATCAGGACTGGCACTGTTGTTATTTACTGCTGCTCTTTCATTATTTGTTATTCTTATCTCTTAGTTTTTATATATTTTTTTGTATTTTCTTAAAACTGCATTGTTGGTTAAGGGCTTGTAAGTTAGCATCTGCAGCTGTTGTATTCGGCGCATGTGACAAATTACATTTGATTTGATTTGACTTGAAGGTTTTTAAACAGTTGTGTGTGTTTTCTTAAGGTTTTTGTATTTGTGCCGTCAGGTTAGTAATTATATTTTATATTCTGAGTTCGGGTTTGCATAGTGTGTGTGTGCGTGAATAATTAGTTTTTTTTACAGACATAAAAGCGTAACCTTACTTTGAGCAGCCCTCCACAAGCATCTTTGTAAGAAAGCAGGCAATTTATATTTCATCCATGAGGTGTCTTGTTCATACTATTCCATGTCCCAAATGGCACCCTATTCCCTATAGGGCTCTATGGGCTCAGGTCAAAATTAGTGCACCCTATTCCCTATAGGGCTCTATGGGCTCAGGTCAACAGTAGTGTACCCTATTCCCTATAGGGCTCTATGGGCTCATGTCAACAGTAGTGTACCCTATTCCCTATAGGGCTATATGGGCTCAGGTCAAAAGTAGTGTACCCTATTCCCTGTAGGGCTCTATGGGCTCAGGTCAACAGTAGTGTACCCTATTCCCTGGTGGGCTCTATGGGCTCAGGTCAACAGTAGTGTACCCTATTCCCTATAGGGCTCTATGGGCTCAGTTCAAAAGTAGTGTACCCTATTCCCTGTAGGGCTATATGGGCTCAGGTCAAAAGTAGTGTACCCTATTCCCTATAGGGCTCTATGGGCTCAGGTCAAGGTAGTGTACCCTATTCCCTATAGGGCTATATAGGCTCAGGTCAAGGTAGTGTACCCTATTCCCTATAGGGCTCTATGGGCTCAGGTCAAGGTAGTGTACCCTATTCCCTATAGGGCTCTATGGGCTCAGGTCAAGGTAGTGTACCCTATTCCCTATAGGGCTCTATGGGCTCAGGTCAAGGTAGTGTACCCTATTCCCTATAGGGCTCTATGGGCTCAGGTCAAGGTAGTGTATTATATAAAAACTATAGTCCCATTTGGGATGCAGCCTAATTTAATTTGAATAACTATGGTAATGGGTTCTGTTCTAGTAGCAGCACATTCATATGAGATGTAAAACGCTCCTGTTATCTCCCCGAATCTGTGTGTGTGATCTTTGACTGTGCTGCGCCCCATTCAGATGGCTGTAATTACCTGTATACCCTCTGTACCTTCTCCTATGACATCGAACTACACTGAACACAAATATAAACTCAACATGTAAGAATTCCATTGATTTTTACTGAGTTACACTTCATATGTGGAAATCAGTCAATGGAAATAAATTCATTAGGCCCTAATCTATGGATTTCACATGACCTGGGAATACAGATATGCATCTGTTGGTTACAGATACCTTAAACAAAATGGGCCTCAGGATGTCGTCACGGTATTTTTGTGCATTAAAATTGCCATCGATAAAATATAATTGTGTTCGTTGTCTGTAGTTTATGCCTGCCCCATACCATAACCCCACTGCCACTATGGGGCACTCTGTTCACAACGTTGACATCAACAAACTGCTCGCCCACACGATGCCATACACATAGTCTGCGGTTGTGAGCTCGGTTGGCCGTACTGCCAAATTCTCTAAAATGAAGTTGGAGGTGGCTTAGAAACAAACATTCAATTCTATGCCAACAGCTCTGGAGGACATTCCTGCAGTCAGCATGCCAATTGCATGCTCCCTTGAGACATCTGTGGCATTGTGTTGTATGACAAAACTGCACACTTTTATTGTCCACAGCACAAGGTTCACCTGTGTAATGACCTTGCTGTTTAATCAGATTCTTGATATGCCACACCTGTCAGGTGGATAGATTATCTTGACAAAGGAGAAATGCTCACTAACAGGGATGTAAATACATTTGTGCACAACATTTGAGAGAAAGAAGCTTTTTGTTCGTATGGAACATTTCTGGGATCTTTTATTTCTGCTTATGAAACATGGGACCAAAACGTTACATGTTGTGTTTATATTTTTGTTCAGGGTACATTGGAGCAGGTTTTCTAGTCTAGACTAGAGGTATATTTAGCAACACAGGGTTTCTACAGACTGAAACAAACTGAAATCTCACCCCTATTGTCCTCACTCGGCGTGAGGACTGGCGTTTCAAACACTTTTAATCAAAGGCAGAAACCAACTCCAACCAACGAAAACAAACAGTCCCTTTCCACTCACCTCTCCTGTGTTTCTCTTCCTCTGTTTCAGAGTTACTGTGACTGACTTGGCTGTGTTACTGTTGATGTGTAAAGAGAGAGAGCAAAGTAGCATCCACCATGGAAGTGAAGGAACGCAGGCCGTACCGCTCGCTGACGGCTCGGAGGGACACAGAGCGCCGTTACACCAGCTCCTCGGCGGACAGCGAGGATGGAGGGAAGGTCAACCCTATAGGTTACAGCTCCAGTGAGACCCTGAAGGCTTTTGATCAGGAGTCTAGGATGGCCGCCTACGGCAGCCGGGTCAAAGATATGGTCCACCACGAGGCAGACGAGTTCTGTAGGCAAGGTGAGGAGCAGACCGTGTATTCATTCATTCATACAGGGAAAACGTTAAAATTAAGTTAAAAACACTACATTGGGAATGAATAGAACAGTTGTCAGTAGACCTACTGATATTCAGAAGGTTCCCTGTCCTGCAGCAGAGTTGAAAAGAGCCCTGGGACGACATGTTAGTCCAACCTAAACTCTTCTGAAAAGGAGCCAAATAAACAGGTTTAATGCCCAACCCCGCTAACACAGGAATGGCAGTTTGGCCTAGTGGTTAGAGCGTTGGACTAGTAACCCGAAAGGTTGCGAGATCGAATCCCCGAGCTGACAAGGTAAAAATCTGTCATTCTGCCTCCTGAACAAGGCAGTTGAACCCATTGTTCCCCGGTAGGCTGTCATTGTAAATAAGAATTTGTTCTTAACTGACTTGCCTAATAAAGGTAAAAAGGGATAATCCAAAATTCACCTAAACAGGTATTTCATCAATTTAGATTATTCATTACCTTCACAATCAATACTTCTCAATAGTTAATACATTTAAAAATATATCCATACTATTTTATTCAACATTCAACGTATAAAGATATTAGGAAAACACCCCTCGACATTGTAGGACGTATGAACAATCGAATTACTGAGTGTGCCGCACCTTGCTGTGCGTTCTCCTAATCGGTCCACAAACACTCCACGTTGGTGAGTACAGGTCGCTGAAACAATGGGTGATTCTCAGTTGGGAAAAAGTCTCCTCGACTCCTCCGTCCTCGTCGCCTCCGTTACCCGGAAAAGTGGTTGAGTGTCATTTAGTTAGTAGTTCTCCTCACCTCGATAGTCCCCTACTACTAAAGTGTATCCTTCGGAGGTTTGAAATCTGCCCCTTTGAATCAGCTGTTGTTTACTGGGAGGAGAAAAGCATGCAGACATTAAAAACACTACTTATCCTTCATCTAGACAATGATACCTCCCCTGTAAACGTCATTGACCTGATGACGAGCTAGCGCAGGGGATACCTCCCCTGTAAACGTCATTAACCTGATGACGAGCTAGCGCAGGGGATACCTCCCCTGTAAACGTCATTAACCTGATGACGAGCTAGCGCAGGGGATACCTCCCCTGTTAACGTCATTAACCTGATGACGAGCTAGCGCAGGGAATACCTCCCCTGTAAACGTCATTAACCTGATGACGAGCTAGCGCAGGGGATATCTCCCCTGTAAACGTCATTAACCTGATGACGAGCTAGCGCAGGGAATACCTCCCCTGTAAACGTCATTAACCTGATGACGAGCTAGCGCAGGGGATATCTCCCCTGTAAACGTCATTAACCTGATGACGAGCTAGCGCAGAGGATACCTCCCCTGTAAACGTCATTAACCCGATGACGAGCTAGCGCAGGGGATACCTCCCCTGTAAACGTCATTAACCCGATGACGAGCTAGCGCAGGAGGAGATTCTAATTTCATACAAGCGTAGTTGTTTCCACGTTTCCTCTCCTCGCCTCCGCTCCTTCTATTAACTTTGACGTTTTTCAAAGTGGCGAGGAGAGGAGACGAGCAAAACAAATTGAGATTCTCCCATAGTACATCTGAAATAATCAATATTACAGGTTCTTCTTGCGATCTTCTACATCACACGTGTCTATCAATCGAAATATGGTTATAAACGCTAGTAACATGAACAAACATTTAGCAAACATTTGCCATCTGTGTTTGGCGCGCCGTGAGTTGATAGAAATGGAGTCCGATGTCTGTGATGGGTGCTCTGCAGTGCGTATCGTCACAATATGATGAAGCAATTTGAAGAAGAAAAAAATGAGATTTGTTTCTAACAGAATCAATTCGGCGTCATTTTACTGTTCTGTTATTCGATATGGCTGTTGAGGCTCATGTAGCAGTGCAAGGTAACCTAAACAATATAATGAAGGCTCTTGCCTGCTCACAACATTCTCCACATCCTTACAACAAGAATCATCTCCCACCAGAGGATTCTATTCAGGGCAAAGATAGAACAAGTGATTCGATTTGATCGTTTTTATAATACAGTGACTTCGGAAAGTATTCAGACCCTTTCATGTTGTCCATGTTACAGCCTTATTCTAAGATGGATGAAATTATTTGTTTTCCTCATCAATTTACACACAATACCCCGTAATGACTAAGCAAAAAAAATGTTTTTTATAAATGTTTGCAAATTTATATAAAATTTAAAAACGTAAATATATTTACGTAAGTATTCAGACCCTTTGCTATGAGACTCGAAATTGAGCTCAGGTGCATCCTGTTTCCATTGATCATTCTTGAGATGTTTCTACAACTTGATTGGAAGTCCACCTGCGGTAACGTCAATGGATTGGACATGATTTGGAAAGGCACACACACCTGTCTATATAAGGTCCCACAGTTGACAGTGCATGTCAGAACAAAAACCAAGTCGTGAGGTCGAAGGAATTGTCCGTAGAGCTCCGAGACAGGATTGTGTCGAGGCACAGATCTGGGGAAGGGTACCAAAAAATATCTACAGCATTGAAGATCCCCAAGAACACAGTGGCCTCCATCCACAAGGACCCTAAGCACACAGCCAAGAGAATGCAAGAGTGGCTTCGGGACAAGTCTCTGAATGTCCTTGAGTGGCTGAGCCAGAGCCCGAACACGAACCCGATCAAACATCTCTGGAGAGACCTGAATACAGCTGTGTAGCGACGCTCCCCATCCAACCTGACAGAGCTTGAGAGGATCTGCAAAGAAGAATGGGAGAAACTCCCCAAATACAGGTGTACCAAGCATGTAACGTCATACCCAAGAAGACTTAATGCTCTAATTGCTGCCAAAAGTGCTTAGACAAAGTACAGAATTAAGGGTCTGAATACTTATGTAAATGTGATATTTCTGTTGTTTATTGGATTTCTAAAAACCTGTTTTCGCTTTGTCATTATGGGGTATTGTGATGTCATTATGGGGTATTGTGATGTCATTATGGGGTATTGTGATGTCATTATGGGGTATTGTGATGTCATTATGGGGTATTGTGATGTCATTATGGGGTATTGTGATGTCATTATGGGGTATTGTGATGTCATTATGGGGTATTGTGTGTAGATTGATGGGGGGAAAAAACGATTTAATCTATTTTAGAATAAGGCTGTAACGTAACAAAATGTGGAGATATAGAAGGAGTCTGAATACTTTGTGTGTGTGGCATTTGGAAACCTGAAAGACTTGGTGAATTTCTTGTAAGTCTGATTTTAAGAAGGCTGCAGGGGGGAGGAAGGCTACAGGGGGGAGGAAGGCTACAGGGGGGAGGAAGGCTACAGGGGGGAGGAAGGCTGCAGGGGGGAGGAAGGCTGCAGGGGGGAGGAAGGCTGCAGGGGGGAGGAAGGCTACAGGGGGGAGGAAGGCTGCAGGGGGGAGGAAGGCTGCAGGGGGGAGGAAGGCTACAGGGGGGAGGAAGGCTGGAGGGGAGAGGAAGGCTGCAGGGGGGAGGAAGGCTGCAGGGGGGAGGAAGAGCTGCAGGGGGAGGAAGGCTGCAGGGGGAGGAAGGCTACAGGGGGGAGGAAGGCTGCAGGGGGGAGGAAGGCTGCAGGGGGGAGGAAGGCTGCAGGGGGGAGGAAGGCTGCAGGGGGGAGGAAGGCTACAGGGGGGAGGAAGGCTGCAGGGGGAGGAAGGCTGCAGGGGGGAGGAAGGCTACAGGGGGGAGGAAGGCTGCAGGGGGGAGGAAGGCTGCAGGGGGGAGGAAGGCTGGAGGGGGGAGGAAGGCTACAGGGGGGAGGAAGGCTGCAGGGGGGAGGAAGGCTGCAGGGGGGAGGAAGGCTGCAGGGGGGAGGAAGGCTACAGGGGGGAGGAAGGCTGCAGGGGGGAGGAAGGCTGGAGGGGGGAGGAAGGCTGCAGGGGGGAGGAAGGCTGGAGGGGGGAGGAAGGCTGCAGGGGGGAGGAAGGCTGCAGGGGGAGGAAGGCTGCAGGGGGGAGGAAGGCTGCAGGGGGGAGGAAGGCTACAGGGGGAGGAAGGCTGCAGGGGGGAGGAAGGCTGCAGGGGGGAGGAAGGCTACAGGGGGAGGAAGGCTACAGGGGGAGGAAGGCTGCAGGGTAGAGGAAGGCTACAGGGGGGAGGAAGGCTACAGGGGGGAGGAAGGCTGCAGGGGGGAGGAAGGCTGCAGGGGGAGGAAGGCTGCAGGGGGGAGGAAGGCTACAGGGGGGAGGAAGGCTGGAGGGGGGAGGAAGGCTGCAGGGGGGAGGAAGGCTGCAGGGAGTAGGAACGCTGCAGGGGGAGGAAGGCTACAGGGGGAGGAAGGCTGCAGGGGGGAGGAAGGCTACAGGGGGAGGAAGGCTGCAGGGTAGAGGAAGGCTACAGGGGGGAGGAAGGCTACAGGGGGGAGGAAGGCTGCAGGGTAGAGGAAGGCTACAGGGGGGAGGAAGGCTACAGGGGGGAGGAAGGCTACAGGGGGGAGGAAGGCTGCAGGGGGGAGGAAGGCTACAGGGGGGAGGAAGGCTGCAGGGTAGAGGAAGGCTACAGGGGGGAGGAAGGCTACAGGGGGGAGGAAGGCTGCAGGGGGGAGGAAGGCTGGAGGGGGGAGGAAGGCTGCAGGGGGGAGGAAGGCTGCAGGGGGGAGGAAGGCTGCAGGGGGGAGGAAGGCTACAGGGGGAGGAAGGCTGCAGGGGGAGGAAGGCTACAGGGGGGAGGAAGGCTGCAGGGTAGAGGAAGGCTACAGGGGGGAGGAAGGCTACAGGGGGGAGGAAGGCTGCAGGGGGAGGAAGGCTGGAGGGGGGAGGAAGGCTGCAGGGGGAGGAAGGCTGCAGGGGGGAGGAAGGCTGCAGGGGGAGGAAGGCTGCAGGGGGAGGAAGGCTACAGGGGGGAGGAAGGCTACAGGGGGGAGGAAGGCTGCAGGGAGTAGGAAGGCTGCAGGGGGAGGAAGGCTGTAGGGGGAGGAAGGCTGCAGGGGGGAGGAAGGCTGCAGGGGGGAGGAAGGCTACAGGGGGAGGAAGGCTGCAGGGAGTAGGAAGGCTGCAGGGGGGAGGAAGGCTGTAGGGGGAGGAAGGCTGCAGGGGGGAGGAAGGCTGCAGGGGGGAGGAAGGCTACAGGGGGAGGAAGGCTGCAGGGAGTAGGAAGGCTGCAGGGGGGAGGAAGGCTGCAGGGGGGAGGAAGGCTACAGGGGGGAGGAAGGCTACAGGGGGGAGGAAGGCTACAGGGGGGAGGAAGGCTGCAGGGGGGAGGAAGGCTGCAGGGGGGAGGAAGGCTGGAGGGGGGAGGAAGGCTGCAGGGGGGAGGAAGGCTACAGGGAATAGGGAGGCTGCAGGGGGGAGGAAGGCTGTAGGGGGGAGGAAGGCTGCAGGGGGGAGGAAGGCTGCAGGGGGGAGGAAGGCTGCAGGGGGGAGGAAGGCTACAGGGAGTAGGGAGGCTGCAGGGGGGAGGAAGGCTGCAGGGGGGAGGAAGGCTGCAGGGGGGAGGAAGGCTACAGGGAGTAGGAAGGCTGCAGGGGGGAGGAAGGCTGTAGGGGGGAGGAAGGCTGCAGGGGGGAGGAAGGCTGCAGGGGGGAGGAAGGCTGCAGGGGGAGGAAGGCTGCAGGGGGGAGGAAGGCTGCAGGGAGTAGGAAGGCTGCAGGGGGGAGGACGGCTACAGGGGGGAGGAAGGCTGCAGGGGGGAGGAAGGCTACAGGGGGGAGGAAGGCTGCAGGGGGGAGGAAGGCTGCAGGGGGGAGGAAGGCTGCAGGGGGGAGGAAGGCTACAGGGGGGAGGAAGGCTGCAGGGGGGAGGAAGGCTGCAGGGAGTAGGAAGGCTGCAGGGGGGAGGAAGGCTGTAGGGGGGAGGAAGGCTGCAGGGGGGAGGAAGGCTGCAGGGAGTAGGAAGGCTGCAGGGGGGAGGAAGGCTACAGGGGGGAGGAAGGCTGGAGGGGGGAGGAAGGCTGCAGGGGGGAGGAAGGCTGGAGGGGGGAGGAAGGCTACAGGGTGAGATAATGATGGACCTATATCTGATGCTTCCCTGATATCTTTTATGACCTTCTAGGCTGAATCCCAAATGGCACCCTATTCCCTAATGAGGGACCTATATATGACCTTCTAGGCTATATGGTGCCCCTATGGGCCCTGGTCAAAAATAGTGCACCATGTAGGGAATCAGGGGCATTTTGGGACATAGCTGTAATGAGCGGAGCGGTGACCTGAAAACATCTGCTCGTAAAGCCTTTGCCACACCGTGGATGTTAAATGTATAGGAAGGAGTAGCACTGGAAGCAGTGGACGTCTGCGGAACTACAGCAGTATATGGGCTCTTACTGTCCCAGTCCCCTCTCTGAGGTTGCACTATGTTATGGACCTCACAGTACATCATATTGTCTGTATAGTATTGATTAATTGCAAATATGGATACATTTTCTCTTCTCTTTCTATCTTTCTCTGTCTGTCTGTCTGTCTGTCTGTCTGTCTGTCTGTCTGTCTGTGTCTATTGTACCTGTCCTCCTCCGTCTGTGTCTATTGTACCTGTCCTCCTCCGTCTGTGTCTATTGTACCTGTCCTCCTCCAGGAGCAGATTTCTCCCTCAGAGACCTAGGTTTCGGGGATCCTCTCCCTCCTCACGTGGCGTCATACCGTGGCGACCTGGGTCTTGGTTCTGGTGGTGGTTTGGGCATGGGTCTGCCTCACCGTGACTACTCTGCGAGCATGTGCTCGGACGCCGACACGGAGCCGGACGGGGTCATGTCCCCGGAGCACGCTGTTAGACTGTGGGGTCGCAACACCAAGTCGGGACGTAGCTCCTGTCTGTCCAGCAGGGCCAACTCTAATCTGACCCTCACAGACACCGAACATGAGAACACTGAGAACGGTAGGGAACTGAAGCTTTCAACTTTATGCTATAGTATATGTATGTGTCTTGTTGCTTTACCTACTGATTAGATGTATGGGAAATGGATGTATTGCTGAACATGAAATCACAGAGAACGGTAAGGCTGCTTCACCTTTAGGACCTTAATGAACTGGATAGAACTGGATATTATACCTTGGATAGAACTGGATAGAACTGGATATTATACCTTGTATAGAACTGGATATTATACCTTGGATAGAACTGGATATTATACCTTGGATAGAACTGGATATTATACCTTGGATAGAACTGGATATTATACCTTGTATAGAACTGGATAGAACTGGATATTATACCTTGGATAGAACTGGATATTATACCTTGGATAGAACTGGATATTATACCTTGGATAGAACTGGATATTATACCTTGGATAGAACTGGATATTATACCTTGGATAGAACTGGATATTATACCTTGGATAGAACTGGATATTATACCTTGGATAGAACTGGATATTATACCTTGTATAGAACTGGATAGAACTGGATATTATACCTTGGATAGAACTGGATAGAACTGGATATTATACCTTGTATAGAACTGGATAGAACTGGATATTATACCTTGGATAGAACTGGATAGAACTGGATATTATACCTTGGATAGAACTGGATGTACCGCGTGTGCGTGTGCGTGCGTGTGTGTGCGGATACTACTACATACAGGATAGAACTTAACTTAACACTAAACACTTAACAGGTGTGGCATATCAATCATCTGATTAAACAGCATGCTCATTACACAGGTGCACTTTGCGCTGTGGACAATAAAAGTGTGCAGTTTTGCCACACAACACAATGCCACAGATGTCTCAAGTTTTTTGGGGAGCGTGCAATTGGCATGCTGACTGCAGGAATGTCCACCAGAACTGTTGGCAGAGAATTTAATGTTTATTTCTCTACGAATAAGCCGCCTCCAATGTCATTGAATTTGGCAGTTCGGCCAACCGAACTCACAACCGCAGACCATGTGTAAGGCGTCGTGTGGGCGAGCAGTTTGTTGATGTCAACGTTGTGAACAGAGTGCCCCATAGTGGCGGTGGGGTTATGGTATGGGCAGACATAAGCTACGGACAACGAACGTAATTGCGTTTTTATCGATTGGCAATTTGAATGCACAAAAATACTGCAACGTAATCCAGAGGCCCATTGTGAGGCCCATTGTGAGGCCCATTGTGAGGCCCAGTGTGAGGTGAGACCCAGTGTGAGGCCCAGTGTGAGGACCAGTGTGAGGCCCAGTGTGAGTCCCATCGCGAGGCCCAGTGTGAGTCCCATCGCGAGGCCCAGTGTGAGGCCCATTGTGAGGTCCAGTGTGAGGCCCAGTGTGAGGCCCAGTGTGAGGCCCAGTGTGAGGCCCAGTGTGAGGACCAGTGTGAGGACCATTATGAGGCCCAGTGTGAGGCCCAGTGTGAGGCCCAGTGTGAGGCCCATCGCGAGGCCCATGGGCCTCAGGATCATATTGCAGTATTTTTGTGCATTCAAATTGCCAATCGATAAAACGCAATTACGTTCGTTGTCCGTAGCTTATGCCTGCCCATACCATATCTTTTTTAAAGGTATCTGTAACCAACAGATGCATATCTGTATTCCCAGGTCATGTGAAATCCATAGATTAGGGCCTAATGAATTTATTTCCATTGACTGATTTCCACATATGAAGTGTAACTCAGTAAAAATAAATGGAATTTGGTGCATGTTGCGTTTATATTTGTGTTCAGTGTAGTTCGATGTCATAGGAGAAGGTACAGAGGGTATACAGGTAATTACAGCCATCTGAATGGGGCGCAGCACAGTCAAAGATCACACACACAGATTCGGGGGGGGTTGACAGGAGCGTTTTACATCTCATATGAATGTACTGCTACTTAACTATTACCTACCGGATCAATGTGTTTAGTGTTAATGGGTTAAAATCTGAATTATGTAGTGAGGAATCATTCTAGAACTCAATACTGCTGCTTCTTATAACTTGTGATAGTATTACAATTAGTTTGCCCTCTAAAAATATTATTATTAAGATGGCAATGTGCCACATTGTCCTTGAGATCAGCAAGACTCAAGAGAGACTCATTTACATATTGAGACTTCTTATTAATTCTTGAATAATATATTAGGTAGTTGATACTCTATGGCATTTATCCTGGTATGCAACTACTTCATTTTTAAGATGAAAGTTCATTTCCTATTTGTGCAGTGTTTCTCTTACAATTGTATAGGTGGGGCAGCTTACAACCTATCTCTGTTTTCCCCAACCTAAAACAATTTGGATTTGGGTCGCCCTTGTAATTGTACCCTGCTTGGGAAATAATCACTGGTTTTGTGAATGTTATTTTCAGAACATGGAGCCCACTTGTCCACCAGGAGACAGACTTATTACAGCCTGACCAGAGTGTACGACCCAGGAGACAGACTTATTACAGCCTGACCAGAGTGTACGACCCAGGAGACAGACCTATTACAGCCTGACCAGAGTGTACGACCCAGGAGACAGACCTATTACAGCCTGACCAGAGTGTACGACCCAGGAGACAGACTTATTACAGCCTGACCAGAGTGTACGACCCAGGAGACAGACCTATTACAGCCTGACCAGAGTGTACGACCCAGGAGACAGACCTATTACAGCCTGACCAGAGTGTACGACCCAGGAGACAGACCTATTACAGCCTGACCAGAGTGTACGACCCAGGAGACAGACCTATTACAGCCTGACCAGAGTGTACGACCCAGGAGACAGACTTATTACAGCCTGACCAGAGTGTACGACCCAGGAGACAGACCTATTACAGCCTGACCAGAGTGTACGACCCAGGAGACAGGCCTATTACAGCCCGACCAGAGTGTACGACCCAGGAGACAGACCTATTACAGCCTGACCAGAGTGTACGACCCAGGAGACAGACCTATTACAGCCTGACCAGAGTGTACGACCCAGGAGACAGGCCTATTACAGCCTGACCAGAGTGTACGACCCAGGAGACAGACCTATTACAGCCTGACCAGAGTGTACGACCCAGGAGACAGGCCTATTACAGCCTGACCAGAGTGTACGACCCAGGAGACAGACCTATTACAGCCCGACCAGAGTGTACGACCCAGGAGACAGGCCTATTACAGCCTGACCAGAGTGGACGACCCAGGAGACAGGCCTATTACAGCCTGACCAGAGTGTACCACCCAGGAGACAGACCTATTACAGCCTGACCAGAGTGTACGACCCAGGAGACAGACCTATTACAGCCTGACCAGAGTGTACGACCCAGGAGACAGGCCTATTACAGCCTGACCAGAGTGAACGACCCAAGAGATAGGCCTATTACAGCCTGACCAGAGTGTACGACCCAGGAGACAGGCCTATTACAGCCTGACCAGAGTGTACGACCCAGGAGACAGACCTATTACAGCCCGACCAGAGTGTACGACCCAGGAGACAGACCTATTACAGCCTGACCAGAGTGTACGACCCAGGAGACAGGCCTATTATAGCCTGACCAGAGTGTACGACCCAGGAGACAGACCTATTACAGCCTGACCAGAGTGTACGACCCAGGAGACAGACCTATTACAGCCTGACCAGAGTGTACGACCCAGGAGATAGGCCTATTACAGCCTGACCAGAGTGTACGACCCAGGAGACAGACCTATTACAGCCTGACCAGAGTGTACGACCCAGGAGACAGACCTATTACAGCCTGACCAGAGTGTACGACCCAGGAGACAGACCTATTACAGCCTGACCAGAGTGTACGACCCAGGAGACAGGCCTATTACAGCCTGATCAGAGTGTACGACCCAGGAGACAGACCTATTACAGCCTGACCAGAGTGTACGACCCAGGAGACAGACCTATTACAGCCTGACCAGAGTGTACGACCCAGGAGACAGACCTATTACAGCCTGACCAGAGTGTACGACCCAGGAGACATGCCTATTACAGCCTGACCAGAGTGTACGACCCAGGAGACAGACCTATTACAGCCCGACCAGAGTGTACGACCCAGGAGACAGGCCTATTACAGCCCGACCAGAGTGTACGACCCAGGAGACAGGCCTATTACAGCCCGACCAGAGTGTTCGACCCAGGAGACAGACCTATTACAGCCTGACCAGAGTGTACGACCCAGGAGACAGACCTATTACAGCCTGACCAGAGTGTACGACCCAGGAGACAGACCTATTACAGCCTGACCAGAGTGTACGACCCAGGAGACAGACCTATTACAGCCTGACCAGAGTGTACGACCCAGGAGACAGACCTATTACAGCCTGACCAGAGTGTACGACCCAGGAGACAGGCCTATTACAGCCTGACCAGAGTGTACGACCCAGGAGACAGACCTATTACAGCCTGACCAGAGTGTACGACCCAGGAGACAGACCTATTACAGCCTGACCAGAGTGTACGACCCAGGAGACAGACCTATTACAGCCTGACCAGAGTGTACGACCCAGGAGACAGGCCTATTACAGCCTGACCAGAGTGTACGACCCAGGAGACAGACCTATTACAGCCTGACCAGAGTGTACGACCCAGGAGACAGACCTATTACAGCCTGACCAGAGTGTACGACCCAGGAGACAGACCTATTACAGCCTGACCAGAGTGTACGACCCAGGAGACAGACCTATTACAGCCCGACCAGAGTGTACGACCCAGGAGACAGACCTATTACAGCCCGACCAGAGTGTACGACCCAGGAGACAGACCTATTACCGCCGACCAGATGAATCATGACAGGTTCCTTTAATATCTGTTTATAAACTTTGGAGAAGAAAATGTCTCTGAGAGAAGAAAATCCTTGAGTGTTTGACCTCTCCAGTACCCATATTAAACCTTAATGACATGATATGGTAATATAGTAATAGCCATATCATATTCTCTTCTGTGACACAGTGACTGGTTGCATCCCAAACGCCACCCTGTCGATGGCACCCTGTTGGCTGTTGCCTACACAGGGCACCCATAGGGCTCTGGTCCAAAGTAGTGCACTATAAAAGGGTATTAGGGTGCCATAGGGCTCTGGTCCAAAGTAGTGCACTATAAAGTGAATTAGGGTGCCATAGGGTTCTGGTCCAAAGTAGTGCACTATAAAGGGAATTAGGGTGCCATAGGGTTCTGGTCCAAAGTAGTGCACTATAAAGGGAATTAGGGTGCCATAGGGTTCTGGTCCAAAAGTAGTGCACTATAAAGGGAATTAGGGTGCCATAGGGTTCTGGTCCAAAAGTAGTGCACTATAAAGGGAATTAGGGTGCCATAGGGCTTTGGTCCAAAGTAGTGCACTATAAAGGGAATTAGGGTGCCATAGGGCTTTGGGTCCAACGTAGTGCACTATAAAGGGAATTAGGGTGCCATAGGGCTTTGGTCCAAAGTAGTGCACTATAAAGGGAATTCGGGTGCTATTTGGGACGCACATATAGTGGGGATTAATATGACGTGGTGGTTATGAGGCGTGTATGAGTGGACACGGATGACTGGGCTTAGCGCGTGGCAGCTTGGTGACCGAGGCAGAAAGAGACAGGAAGGGATGCAGCTTTTCTCTTATCCGTCTCTACGTTTTTCTGCCTGCATCCGAAAGGGCACCTTTGTTCCCTCTATAGTGCACTACTGTTGACCAGAGCCCTATGGGCTGATAGTGCACTCTATATAGGGAACAAAGGTGCCGTTGGGGACTCAGCCTCTGTCTCTCTGAGGCTTGACGCTGCTAAATTGCCCCCCAGGGCCCAGTGAGTCTCTGTGCTAGCATAGAAGTTTAATTGCGCTCTGGGAACGTGTCATGATGAAACATGTCAAGTCTGAGCCTGGTTGAGCCTGTGTGGGCTGTGGAAACACGCATCACCATACTGACTGTCTGGTTGAGCCTGTGTGGGCTGTGGAAACACACAGCACAATACTGACTGTCTGGTTGAGCCTGTGTGGGCTGTGGAAACACACATCACCATACTGACTGTCTGGTTGAGCCTGTGTGGGCTGTGGAAACATGCAGAACAATACTGACTGTCTGGTTGAGCCTGTGTGGGCTGTGGAAACACACAGCACGATACTGACTGTCTGGTTGAGCCTGTGTGGGCTGTGGAAACACACAGCACGATACTGACTGTCTGGTTGAGCCTGTGTGGGCTGTGGAAACACACAGCACAATACTGACTGTCTGGTTGAGCCTGTGTGGGCTGTGGAAACACACATCACAATACTGACTGTCTGAAGAATGCTTTCTTCTTTGTCTCCTACTACTTATGGAAAAGGGCTCAGAATATTCCACGGTAATTAACATATATAGCTTAAGAAACAAGGTGCATGAAATCAATCACTTGCTAGTAACAGATGACATTCATAGTCTGACTATTTCTGAAACTCACTTAGATAATACCTTTGATGATACAGTGGTAGCAATACATGGTTATAACATCTACCGAAAAGACAGAAATGCCAAAGGTGGAGGTGTTGCTGTTTATATACAGAGCCACATTCCTGTAAAGCTTAGAGAGGATCTCATGTTAAATACTGTTGAAGTAATATGGCTACAGGTTCATCTGCTTCACCTAAAGCCCATTCTGGTGGGAAGCTGCTATAGATCACCAAGTGCTAACAGTCAGTATCTGGATAACATGTGTGAAATGCTTGATAATGTATGTGATATCAACAGAGAGGTATATTTTCTGGGTGATTTAAATATTGACTGGCTTTCATCAGGCTGCCCACTGAAGAAAAAGCATCAAACTGTAACCAGTGCCTGCATCCTGGTTCAGATTATCAGTCAACCTACCAGGGTAGTTACAAACAGATGTAGTTATACATCATCAACATGTATATTTCACATCTTTACTAATACTGCAGAAATGTGCTCTAAAACAGTATCCAGATCCATAGGATGTAGTGATCACAATATAGTAGCCACATCTAGGAAAACCACAGTTCCAAAGGCTGGGCCTAATATAGTGTATAAGAGGTCATACAATACGTTTTGTAGTGATTCATATGTTGATGATGTTAAGAATATCTCTTGGTCCGTGGTGTGTAATGAGGCGCAATCAGACACTGCACTTGACACATTTATGAAATTGCTTATTCCAGTTACTAATAAACACCCATTAAGAACATGACTGTACAACTGTTAAATCCCTGTGGATTGATGAGGAATTTGAACATTGTATTGTTGAGAGGGATGAGGCAAAAGGAATGGCAAATAAGTCTGGCTGCACAACCGATTAGCAAAAGTACTGCAAATAGAGAAATCATGTGACTAAACTGAATAAAAAAAAAAAAAAAACTATACTATGAAACAAAAGATAAATGATATAAAGAATGATAGTAAAAAGCTTTGGAGCATCTTAAATAAAATGTTCAGAACAAAGGGCAACCTCATCTCCATCATTCATTGAATCAGACGGCTCATTCATCATAAAACCAACTGATATTACCAACTACTTTAATTACTTTTTAATTGGCAAGATTAGCAAATTTAGGCGTGACATGCCAGAAACAAACGCTGACACTACACATCCAAGTATATCTGACCAAATTATGAAAGACAAGAATTGTCATTTTAAATTCTGTAAAGTGAGTGTGGAAGAGGTGAAAAAAGTTTTGTTGTCTATCAACAATGACAAGCCACCAGGATCTGACAATCTGGATGGAAAATTACTGAGGATAATAGCAGACGATATTTCCACTCCTATTTGCCACATCTTCAATCCAAGCCTACTAAAGAGCGTGTGCCCTCAGGCCTGGAGGGAAGCTGAAGTCATTCCACTACCCAAGAAGAGTAAAGCCCCCTTTACTGGCTCAAACAGCCGACCAATCAGCCTGTTACCAACCTTTAGTAAACTTCTGGAAAAAATTGTGTTTGACAAGATACGATGCTATTTCACAGTAAACAAATTGACAACAGACTTTCAGCTTATAGAAGGACATTTAACAAGCACAGCACTTACACAAATGACTGATGATTGGCTGAGAGAAATGGATTATAAAAAGATTATGGGGGCTGTTTTGTTAGACTTCAGTGCGGCTTTTGACATTATTGATCCTAGTCTGCTGCTGGAAAAAACGTATGTGTTATGGCTTCACATCCCCTGCTATAATGTGGATACAGAGTTACCTGTCTAACAGAACACAGAGGGTGTTATGGCTTCACACCCCCTGCTATAATGTGGATAAAGAGTTACCTGTCTAACAGAACACAGAGGGTGTTATGGCTTCACACCCCCTGCTATATTGTGGATAAAGAGTTACCTGTCTAACAGAACACAGAGGGTGTTATGGCTTTACATCCCCCTGCTATAATGTGGATAAAGAGTTACCTGTCTAACAGAACACAGAGGGTGTTATGGCTTTACATCCCCCTGCTATAATGTGGATAAAGAGTTACCTGTCTAACAGAACACAGAGGGTGTTATGGCTTTACACCCCCTGCTATATTGTGGATAAAGAGTTACCTGTCTAACAGGACAGAGGGTGTTATGGCTTTACACCCCCTGCTATATTGTGGATAAAGAGTTACCTGTCTAACAGAACACAGAGGGTGTTATGGCTTTACACCCCCTGCTATATTGTGGATAAAGAGTTACCTGTCTAACAGAACACAGAGGGTGTTATGGCTTTACACCCACTGCTATATTGTGGATAAAGAGTTACCTGTCTAACAGAACACAGAGGGTGTTATGGCTTTACACCCCCTGCTATAATGTGGATAAAGAGTTACCTGTCTAACAGAACACAGAGGGTGTTATGGCTTTACACCCCCTGCTATAATGTGGATAAAGAGTTACCTGTCTAACAGAACACAGAGGGTGTTATGGCTTTACACCCCCTGCTATAATGTGGATAAAGAGTTACCTGTCTAACAGAACACAGAGGGTGTTATGGCTTTACACCCCCTGCTATATTGTGGATAAAGAGTTACCTGTCTAACAGAACACAGAGGGTGTTCTTTAATGGAAGCCTCTCCAACATAATCCAGGTAGAATCAGGAATTCCCCAGGGTAGCTGTTACTTTTTAAAATCTTAATTCATGTCTGTGTATGTGGATGACTCAACACTATACACGTCAGCTACTACAGCGACTGAAATGACTGCAACACTTAACAAAGAGCTGCAGTTAGTTTCAGAATGGGAGGCAAGGAATAAGTTACCCCTAAATATGTCCAAAACTAAAAGCATTGTATTTGGAACAAAACATTCACCCTAAACCTCAACTAAATCGTGTAATGAATAATGTGGTAATTGAGGAAGTTGAGATGTCTAAGCTGCTTGGAGTAACACTAGATTGTAAACTGTTATGGTCAAAACATTGATACAACAGTAGCTAAGATGAGGAGAAGTCTGTCTATAATAAAGCGCTGCTCTACCTTCTTAACAACACTATCAACAAGGCAGGTCCTACAGGCCCTAGTTTCTACCTTCTTAACAGCACTATCAACAAGGCAGGTCCTACAGGCCTACAGGCCCTAGTTTCTACCTTCTTAACAACACTATCAACAAGGCAGGTCCTACAGGCCCTAGTTTCTACCTTCTTAACAACACTATCAACAAGGCAGGTCCTACAGGCCTACAGGCTCTAGTTTCTACCTTCTTAACAACACTATCAACAAGGCAGGTCCTACAGGCCCTAGTTTCTACCTTCTTAACAACACTATCAACAAGGCAGGTCCTACAGGCTCTAGTTTCTACCTTCTTAACAACACTATCAACAAGGCAGGTCCTACAGGCCCTAGTTTCTACCTTCTTAACAACACTATCAACAAGGCAGGTCCTACAGGCCCTAGTTTCTACCTTCTTAACAACACTATCAACAAGGCAGGTCCTACAGGCTCTAGTTTCTACCTTCTTAACAACACTATCAACAAGGCAGGTCCTACAGGCCCTAGTTTCTACCTTCTTAACAACACTATCAACAAGTCAGGTCCTACAGGCTCTAGTTTCTACCTTCTTAACAACACTATCAACAAGGCAGGTCCTACAGGCCCTAGTTTCTACCTTCTTAACAACACTATCAACAAGGCAGGTCCTACAGGCCCTAGTTTCTACCTTCTTAACAACACTATCAACAAGGCAGAACCTACAGGCCCTAGTCTCTACCTTCTTAACAACACTATCAACAAGGCAGGTCCTACAGGCTCTAGTTTCTGCCTTCTTAACAACACCATCAACAAGGCAGGTCCTACAGGCTCTAGTTTCTACCTTCTTAACAGCACTATCAACAAGGCAGGTCCTACAGGCTCTAGTGTTGTCACACCTGGACTACTGTTCAGTCGTGTGGTCAGATGCCACAAAAAAGGACTTAGGAAAATTACAATTGGCTCAGAACAGGGCAGCACGGCTGTCCCTTGGATGTACTCAGAGAGCTAATATTAATAATATGCATGTCAATCTCTCCTGGTTCAAAGTGGAGGAGAGATTGACTTCATCACTACTTGTATTTATAAGAAGTATTGACATGTTGAATTCTCGGACACCCATGCGTACCCCACAAGACATGCCACCAGAGGTCTCTTCACAGTCCCCAAGTCCAGAACAGACTATGGGAGGTGCACAGTACTACATAGAGCCATGGCTACATGGAACTCTATTCCACATCAAGTAACTGATGCAGCAGTAGAATCAGATTTAAAAAACAGAAAAAAATACACCTTATGGAACAACGGGGACTGTGAAGAGACACAAACACAGGCACAGACATGCATACATTTTTACATTTACATTTAAGTCATTTAGCAGACGCTCTTATCCAGAGCGACTTACAAATTGGTGCATTCACCTTATGACATCCAGTGGAACGGCCACTGGATGTCATAAGGTGAATGCACCAATTTGTAAGTAGTGCATCTAAATCTTTTAAGGGGGGGGGGAGTGAGAAGGATTACTTTATCCTATCCTAGGTATTCCTTAAAGAGGTGGGGTTTCAGGTGTCGATACACACACACACACACACACACACACACAATAACATACACATTAATTTAGTACCTTAGATATATGGTTGTGGTGGAGTAGGGGCCTGAGGGCACACAGTGTGTTGTGAAATATGTGAATGTATTGTAATGTTTTTAAAATTGTATAAACTGCCTTAATTTAGCTGGACACCAGGAAGAGTAGCTGCTGTCTTGGCAAGTTATTTGGTTCTTTAGAAACTAATTGCTAAAATAAAATGTGACTTATGTTGCATATTGTGCAGTCATAGTTTACAATACCTTAGCTGATGACTTGGTCCTATCCTTTTACATGAAATGAGATTTTCAGACGTTTAGGTCACAGCACTAGCAGGGGTAAAAGCTTCATGCTCAAACTATCCTTTCATGTATATTCACAGGGCTGATTTAGTGATGGTTGCTCTTCTCTGGAACTTCCAGAACACCGGGCGGAAGTAAACCAACTCATCAAGGAGCCTAGCTGCAACATTCTAATTGCCAGAACAGCAGAGAACCTTGTTGATAGTTTATCAAATCAGTGTGGTTCTGAGCCGTGAATGCTGATTGGCTGAAAGCCGTGGTATATCAGACCGTATACCACGTATACCATTTATTTTTACTGCTCTAATTACGTTGGTAACCAGTTTATAACAGCAATACGGCACCTGGGGGGGTTGGCCATATACCACACCCCCTCGGGCCTTATTGCTTAATTAGCTTGTGATTTGACCAGACAGGACTCCTGCCAGGACATCCTATTCACCCTGAATGACTCAGAGAGAGTAATGGGACAGCCAGCCAGCCAGCCAGCCAGTTAGTCACTCACTCATTCAGCCAGTCCTCTGCTTGATTTCCAGAGAGAACATGGAACTTTGGAACTAGAATGTGGAACCTGGAACTGAAATATGGAACCTGGAACTGGAATGTGGAACCTGGAACTAGAATGTGGAACCTGGAACTGGAATGTGGAACCTAGAACTGAAATATGGAACCTGGAACTAGAATATGGAACCTGGAACTAGAATATGGAACCTGGAACTAGAATGTGGAACCTGGAACTAGAATATGGAACCTGGAACTAGAATATGGAACCTGTAACTAGAATGTGGAACCTGGAACTGGAATGTGGAACCTGGAACTAGAATGTGGAACCTGGAACTGGAATGTGGAACCTGGAACTAGAATGTGGAACCTGGAACTGGAATATGGAACCTGGAACTAGAATATGGAACCTGTAACTAGAATGTGGAACCTGGAACTGGAATGTGGAACCTGGAACTAGAATGTGGAACCTGGAACTGGAATGTGGAACCTGGAACTGAAATATGGAACCTGGAACTAGAATGTGGAACCTGGAACTAGAATATGGAACCTGGAACTAGAATGTATGTCTATTATACATAAAATGTAGCTGAATCCCCCTGCATGGGTGTTAGGTGGAGACACTGTTTCAGAAGGTATGTAGGCCTGTCCTGTTCACCAAGTCAGCCAGCAGTGTTAGGTGGAGACAGTGTTTCAGAAGGTATGTAGGCCTGTCCTGTTCACCAAGTCAGTCAGCAGTAGCAGCCCTAGTAGCATCATACTCTATTTGTCTGTGGGAAACTAGACCTGCTTCTAAATTGCTTTTTATTCCAGTCAGCCAAGCAGAACGAGTACTTGCGTTTGCCATTTAATCTAGTAATGCCTAATAACATACATTTCATATATGGCAAGTTAATTAAAATCCATTGAGCTGCTTTGCTTGCGTCTGCTTTAATCTCTTTAAATCAACAAACCGTTTACTTTCCCTCTAATGTATTCAAGCCTGAGACCACTCTACCTCCTCTCTACATGTTACCAACCTGACCCGGCTCTTTTCAAGACTGAGACTGACTCTCCGTTGGTACGATGCTGCTGAGTCCTTTTCATATAGTTTGATTGTTATTCTTCTGTTAGCGCAGCAGTGTGTGTGTGTGTGTGTGTGTGTGTGTGTGTGTGTGTGTGTGTGTGTGTGTGTGTGTGTGTGTGTGTGTGTGTGTGTGTGTGTGTGTGTGTGTGTGTGTGTGTGTGTGTGTGTGTGTGTGTGTGTGTGTGTGTGTGAGAGAGAAGTGAGGGGCTAGACACGCTGCAGAGTCATATAGTTGATGATCGTTACCTGTTCTGTCTCCATTGTTACCCGGCTTTACAGGAGGCCATTTACAGGAGGCCATTTCTAGTTAACTGCATGTGTGCTGAGTCTGCTTGGCTGTTGGTAACACAAAACAAGTGGAAGGGTTTTGAGTCAGTATACTGTATGTGCTTCCCTTGTGTGTATTTAAGGTGAGAATCATCTTCATCTTCAGTAGATGAACAGTTGTATTTAAGAGAGAGACGATGGGTTTGGTTTTGTTGGCTCATTTCACAGTGACGATTCTGTAGCTCTGTTCGTTGTTAGTTCTCCCCCGTCCTGGGCGATGGTAGGTGTCACCTTCAAGATGCTGCCCACGCAGAGGGAACTTTGAACTGCCTAAACGATTGAGGTTAAGAGCAGCTCCAGGGTGGTGCCTTATCCGTCTCTCTGAGGCTGAGGGAGGGAGGGAGGGATGGTGTGTTTCTCTCTGTGTGTTTCTCTCTCTCTCTCTGTGTGTGTGTGTGTGTGTGTGCGTGCGTGCGTGCGTGCGTGTGTGTGTGCGTGCGTGTGTGCGTGTGTGTGTGTGTGTGCGTGCGTGCGTTTGGTGTGTGTGTGTGTGTGTGCGTGCGTGTGTGCGTGTGTGTGTGTGTGTGCGTGCGTGCGTTTGGTGTGTGTGTGTGCGTGCGTGCGTGTTTGCGTGTGTGCGTGCGTGTGTGCGTGCGTGTGTGTGTGCATGCGTACAGGGGAGGCTCTCCGTGGGGAGATAGATCGCCCCAGACATATCTTCATCGTGTGCTTGTAGTTTTCAGTGCAGGAAAGAGGACTTCTGGGAGTTTAACCTCGTCACAGCACAGCCATTCAGCAGCCCTCTTAATCAACTTGATAAGAAGCTGGAACGAGGTCTCATTGCAGTACCAGACGTTATGCTGTTTGTTAAATCCCTTTCTGTGTTGTTATTGTTGGTGCTAGTCGTTAGTATCTGTATCAGTCTATGGTGTGTGTGTGTGTGTGTGTGCACAGCCAAACAACATGTTTATTCAGTCGTGTTACCGTGAGGAAATCCTCCCCCCGGGGAGGAAGGGGTGCTCTGCAGTACGTTCTACGTCCTACCATGGTTGCTCAAACGTTGCTCAAACGTTGCTCAAACGTTGAATATCATCATTCCAATGAATGTTACATGAGGGTTGGATTTTTTTGGGGAGCTTTACAGATGTCACAGCCAACATCAATGATCTGAATGTGATGTTGATTAGATATAAGTCTAAATAAGTATACAAGTCTAAATAAGTATACAAGTCTAAATAAGTATACAAGTCTAAATAAGTATACAAGTCTAAATAAGTATACAAGTCTAAATAAGTATACAAGTCTAAATAAGTATACAAGTCTAAATATATGCATTCTAAATGTCACCTTATTCCTGATATACTGTACTACAGTGCCTTGCAAAAAGTATTCAACCCCCTTGGCATTTTTCCTATTTTGTTGCATTACAACCTGTAATTTAAATAGATTTTTATTTGAATTTCATGTAATGGACATACACAAAATAGTCCAAATTAGTGAAGTGGAAAAAAAGAAAAAAAGGAAAAGTGGTGCGTGATTTGCATATCTATTCACCCCCTTTGCTATGAAGCCCCTAAATAAGATCTGGTGCAACCAATTACCTTCAGAAGTCACATAATTAGTTAAATAAAGACCACCTGTGTGCAATCTAAGTGTCACATGATCTGTCACATGATCTCAGTATATACCGTTGAAGTCGGAAGTTTACATACACCTTAGCCAAATACATTTAAACTCAGTTTTTCACAATTCCTGACATTTAATCCTAGTATAAATTCCCTGTATTAGGTCAGTTAGGATCACCACTTTATTTTAATAATGTGAAATGTCAGAATAATAGTAGAGAGAATTATTTATTTCAGCTTTTATTTCTTTCATCACATTCCCAGTGGGTCAGAAGTTTACATACACTTAATTAGTATTTGGTAGCATTTCCTTTAAATTGTTTAACATGGGTCAAACGTTTCGGGTAGCCTTCCACAAGCTTCCCACAATAAGTTGGGTGAATTTTGGCCCATTCCTCCTAACAGAGCTGGTGTATCTGAGTCAGGTTTGTAGGCCTCCTTGCTCGCACACACTTTTTCAGTTCTGCCCACACATTTTCTATAGGATTGAGGTAAGGGTTTTGTGATGGCCACTCCAATACCTTGACTTTGTTGTCCTTAAATAACTTTGGAAGTATGCTTGGGGTCATTTTCCATTTGGAAGACCCATTTGCGACCTAGCTTTAACTTCCTGACTGATGTCTTGAGATATTGCTTCAATATATCCACATAATTTTCCTTCTCATGATGCCATCTATTTTGTGAAGTGCACCAGTCCCTCCTGCAGCAAAGCACCCCCACAACATGATGCTGCCACCCCCGTCCTTCACGGTTGTGATGGTGTAGAGGGAGAGGGAGGGTTACAGCAGGACACTGTGACACCTCAACAACAGACAGGGTAGAGGGAGGGTTTCATTAGGGTTACAGCAGGACACTGTGACACCTCAGCAACAGACAGGGTAGAGGGAGGGTTACAGCAGGACACTGTGACACCTCAACAACAGACAGGGTAGAAGGGAGGGTTACAGCAGGACACTGTGACACCTCAACAACAGACATGGTAGAGGGAGGGTTACAGCAGGACACTGTGACACCTCAACAACAGACAGGGTAGAGGGAGGGTTACAGCAGGACACTGTGACACCTCAACAACAGACAGGGTAGAGGGAGGGTTACAGCAGGACACTGTGACACCTCAACAACAGACAGGGTAGAGGGAAGGTTACAGCAGGACACTGTGACACCTCAACAACACACAGGGTAGGGGGAGGGTTACAGCAGGACACTGTGACACCTCAACAACAGACAGGGTAGAGGGAGGGTTTCATTAGGGTTACAGCAGGACACTGTGACACCTCAACAACAGACAGGGTAGAGGGAGGGTTACAGCAGGACACTGTGACACCTCAACAACACACAGGGTAGAGAGAGGGTTACAGCAGGACACTGTGAAACCTCAACAACACACAGGGTAGAGGGAGGGTTACAGCAGGACACTGTGACACCTCAACAACAGACAGGGTTGAAGGTTGACCGCTATCTCTATGTGACCTTGGCTTGGAGAGAAAGTGATGAGGGGACGATTCACACACAGGCGCACCACAGACACATAAGCATGTACACACACACACACACACACACACACACACACACACACACACACACACACACACACACACACACACACACACACACACACACACACACACACACACACACACACACACACACACACACGCGCGCGCACACACACGTCGAGCAGTAACGACTGTCTGAGCCGTAATGCAGAAATAACTTGATAGGAAAATCCGTTGTCAGATCTGAATGAACACAGTGCCCCTGTGTTTACTGATTACCTGAATAACCATTTATCCCAACAAATCTTTGCAACGCTACGATGAGCATTGTTTTCCCTAGGAGAGGATGGAGAGAGAGGTGTTCAGTTGTTTCTGCCGTCTTAGAGCTGGACTGACAGAGAAATCTATCTGAAAGTAGACGGGCTGGCAGGTAGCCTAGTGGTTAGAGTGTAGAGGAGGTAGGTAGTCTAGTGGTTAGAGTGTAGAGGAGGTAGGTAGCCTAGCGGTTAGAGTGTAGAGGAGGTAGGTAGCCTAGCGGTTAGAGTGTAGAGGAGGCGGGTAGCCTAGTGGTTAGAGTGTAGAGGAGGTAGGTAGTCTAGTGGTTAGAGTGTAGAGGAGGTAGGTAGTCTAGTGGTTAGAGTGTAGAGGAGGCAGGTAGTCTAGTGGTTAGAGTGTAGAGGAGGTAGGTAGCCTAGTGGTTAGAGTGTAGAGGAGGCAGGTAGTCTAGTGGTTAGAGTGTAGAGGAGGTAGGTAGTCTAGTAGTTAGAGTGTAGGGGTGGCAGGTAGTCTAGTGGTTAGAGTGTAGAGGAGGCAGGTAGCCTAGTGGTTAGAGTGTAGAGGAGGTAGGTAGTCTAGTGGTTAGAGTGTAGAGGAGGCAGGTAGCCTAGCGGTTAGAGTGTAGAGGAGGTAGGTAGCCTAGTGGTTAGAGTGTAGAGGAGGCAGGTAGCCTAGCGGTTAGAGTGTAGAGGAGGCAGGTAGCCTAGCGGTTAGAGTGTAGAGGAGGCAGGTAGCCTAGCGGTTAGAGTGTAGAGGAGGCAGGTAGCCTAGTTGTTAGAGTGTAGAGGAGGCAGGTAGCCGAGCGGTTAGAGTGTAGGGGTGGCAGGTAGTCTAGTGGTTAGAGTGTAGAGGAGGTGGGTAGTCTAGTGGTTAGAGTGTAGAGGAGGCGGGTAGCCTAGTGGTTAGAGTGTAGAGGAGGTAGGTAGTCTAGTGGTTAGAGTGTAGGGGTGGCAGGTAGTCTAGTGGTTAGAGTGTAGAGGAGGCAGGTAGTCTAGAGGTTAGAGTGTAGAGGAGGTAGGTAGTCTAGTGGTTAGAGTGTAGAGGAGGCAGGTAGTCTAGTGGTTAGAGTGTAGAGGGGGCAGGTAGTCTAGTGGTTAGAGTGTAGGGGTGGCAGGTAGCCTAGTGGTTAGAGTGTAGAGGGGGTAGGTAGTCTAGTGGTTAGAGTGTAGAGGAGGTAGGTAGTCTAGTGGTTAGAGTGTAGAGGAGGTAGGTAGTCTAGTGGTTAGAGTGTAGAGGAGGTAGGTAGCCTATTGGTTAGAGTGTAGAGGAGGCAGGTAGCCTAGTGGTTAGAGTGTAGAGGTGGCAGGTAGTCTAGTGGTTAGAGTGTAGAGGAGGCAGGTAGCCTAGCGGTTAGAGTGTAGAGGAGGCAGGTAGCCTAGTTGTTAGAGTGTAGAGGAGGCAGGTAGCCGAGCGGTTAGAGTGTAGAGGAGGTAGGTAGTCTAGTGGTTAGAGTGTAGAGGAGGTAGGTAGTCTAGTGGTTAGAGTGTAGGGGTGGCAGGTAGTCTAGTGGTTAGAGTGTAGAGGAGGCAGGTAGTCTAGTGGTTAGAGTGTAGAGGGGGCAGGTAGTCTAGTGGTTAGAGTGTAGGGGTGGCAGGTAGCCTAGTGGTTAGAGTGTAGAGGGGGTAGGTAGTCTAGTGGTTAGAGTGTAGAGGAGGTAGGTAGTCTAGTGGTTAGAGTGTAGAGGAGGTAGGTAGTCTAGTGGTTAGAGTGTAGAGGAGGTAGGTAGCCTATTGGTTAGAGTGTAGAGGAGGCAGGTAGCCGAGCGGTTAGAGTGTAGAGGAGGTAGATAGTCTAGTGGTTAGAGTGTAGAGGAGGTAGGTAGTCTAGCGGTTAGAGTGTAGAGGAGGTAGGTAGTCTAGCGGTTAGAGTGTTGGCCCAGTAAACAAAAGATTCCTGGTTCGAGTCACCGACGCAACTAGTTGAAAATCTGTCCATGTGCCCTTGAGGAAGGCCGCTTAACCCTACTTGCTCAGTGTAAGTCGCTCTGGATAAGAGCGTCTGTTAAATGATGTAAATGTTTAGCATATTATTTTCATTATATGAATATAGCATATTATTTTTAATATCTGAATATGGCATATTATTGATCTGGATTTTCACATCTGTTTATATTTTGCTCTTAATAGATTCCTGCAGTCATTTAAATCATTATTAAATTGAGACAGAATGAACAACCTACAAGGAGAACAAATAGAAGAAGTGGAACAAACGCTTGTGATTAATATGAAGTTCAGACACACCAGCTGAGATCTTACTTCATTTAGTGATTTATTCCACTTAATAGATTTAGATTTTAGTAGGGATGTAATCCACCCGGATTCATCTCAATGGGGCTTAGCTTTTAGTGCGTTGTAGTGTTGAGGAGGAATCCACATTAAACTAGATGTTCCCTCATCTACCCAGCCTCTGTGTGGTGTGTTACGTTCAATATAGATATTCTAGGCGTATTTATTATTAATGAATGCAGTATTTCATTTAGACTTTCTGCAGTATATTTTGGTGCTGGGTGCATTTGATTTAGTTACTGGTATGGCTACTTGCTGAGAGGGAGAGACCACATTCACATTTACAACATTCCACTTAGAAACATTTGCAACATTCCACTCAGACACACAACATTCCACTTAGAAACATTTGTAACATTCCACTTAGAAACATTTACAACATTCCACTTAGAAACACTTACAACATTCCACTTAGAAACATTTACAACATTCCACTTAGAAACATTTACAACATTCCACTTAGAAACATTTACAACATTCCACTTAGACACACAACATTCCACTTAGAAACATTTACAACATTCCACTTAGAAACATTTACAACATTCCACGTAGAAACATTTACAACATTCCACTTAGACACATTTACAACATTCCACTCAGACACACAACATTCCACTTAGAAACATTTGTAACATTCCACTTAGAAACATTTACAACATTCCACTTAGAAACACTTACAACATTCCACTTAGACACATTTGTAACATTCCACTTAGAAACATTTACAACATTCCACTTAGAAACACTTACAACATTCCACTTAGAAACATTTGTAACATTCCACTTAGAAACATTTGTAACATTCCACTTAGAAACATTTGTAACATTCCACTTAGAAACACTTACAACATTCCACTTAGAAACACAACATTCCACTTAGAAACATTTACAACATTCCACTTAGAAACATTTACAACATTCCACTTAGAAACATTTGTAACATTCGACTTAGAAACATTTACAACATTCCACTTAGAAACATTTACAACATTCCACTTAGAAACACAACATTCCACTTAGAAACATTTACAACATTCCACTTAGAAACATTTACAACATTCCACTTAGACACACTTACAACATTCCACTTAGAAACATTTACAACATTCCACTTAGAAACATTTACAACATTCCACTTAGACATACAACATTCCACTTAGACACACTTACAACATTCCACTTAGAAACATTTACAACATTCCACTTAGAAACACTTACAACATTCCACTTAGAAACATTTGTAACATTCCACTTAGAAACATTTACAACATTCCACTTAGAAACACTTACAACATTCCACTTAGAAACATTTGTAACATTCCACTTAGAAACATTTGTAACATTCCACTTAGAAACATTTGTAACATTCCACTTAGAAACATTTGTAACATTCCACTTAGAAACACTTACAACATTCCACTTAGAAACACAACATTCCACTTAGAAACATTTACAACATTCCACTTAGAAACATTTACAACATTCCACTTAGAAACATTTGTAACATTCCACTTAGAAACATTTACAACATTCCACTTAGAAACATTTACAACATTCCACTTAGAAACACAACATTCCACTTACAAACACAACATTCCACTTAGAAACATTTACAACATTCCACTTAGACATACACCATTCCACTCAGACACACAACATTCCACTTAGAAACATTTACAACATTCCACTTAGAAACATTTACAACATTCCACTTAGACACACTTACAACATTCCACTTAGAATCATTTACACCATTCCACTTAGAAACATTTACACCATTCCACTTAGAAACATTTACAACATTCCACTTAGAAACATTTACAACATTCCACTTAGAAACACAACATTCCACTTAGAAACATTTACAACATTCCACTTAGAAACATTTACAACATTCCACTTAGACACACTTACAACATTCCACTTAGAAACATTTACAACATTCCACTTAGAAACATTTACAACATTCCACTTAGACATACAACATTCCACTTAGACACACTTACAACATTCCACTTAGAAACATTTACAACATTCCACTTAGAAACACTTACAACATTCCACTTAGAAACATTTGTAACATTCCACTTAGAAACATTTACAACATTCCACTTAGAAACACTTACAACATTCCACTTAGAAACATTTGTAACATTCCACTTAGAAACATTTGTAACATTCCACTTAGAAACATTTGTAACATTCCACTTAGAAACATTTGTAACATTCCACTTAGAAACACTTACAACATTCCACTTAGAAACACAACATTCCACTTAGAAACATTTACAACATTCCACTTAGAAACATTTACAACATTCCACTTAGAAACATTTGTAACATTCCACTTAGAAACATTTACAACATTCCACGTAGAAACACTTACAACATTCCACGTAGAAACACTTACAACATTCCACGTAGAAACACTTACAACATTCCACTTAGAAACATTTACAACATTCCACTTAGAAACACTTACAACATTCCACGTAGAAACACTTACAACATTCCACTTAGAAACACTTACAACATTCCACTTAGAAACACTTACAACATTCCACTTAGAAACACTTACAACATTCCACGTAGAAACACTTACAACATTCCACTTAGAAACACTTACAACATTCCACGTAGAAACACTTACAACATTCCACGTAGAAACACTTACAACATTCCACGTAGAAACACTTACAACATTCCACGTAGAAACACTTACAACATTCCACTTAGAAACACTTACAACATTCCACGTAGAAACATTTACAACATTCCACTTAGAAACACTTACAACATTCCACTTAGAAACACTTACAACATTCCACGTAGAATCACTTACAACATTCCACTTAGAAACACTTACAACATTCCACGTAGAATCACTTACAACATTCCACGTAGAAACACTTACAACATTCCACGTATAAACACTTACAACATTCCACTTAGAAACACTTACAACATTCCACGTAGAAACATTTACAACATTCCACTTAGAAACACTTACAGCATTCCACGTAGAAACACTTACAACATTCCACTTAGAATCACTTACAACATTCCACGTAGAAACACTTACAACATTCCACTTAGAAACACTTACAACATTCCACGTAGAAACATTTACAACATTCCACTTAGAAACACTTACAACATTCCACGTAGAAACACTTACAACATTCCACTTAGAATCACTTACAACATTCCACGTAGAAACACTTACAACATTCCACTTAGAAACACTTACAACATTCCACGTAGAAACATTTACAACATTCCACTTAGAAACACTTACAACATTCCACTTAGAAACACTTACAACATTCCACGTAGAATCACTTACAACATTCCACTTAGAAACACTTACAACATTCCACGTAGAATCACTTACAACATTCCACGTAGAAACACTTACAACATTCCACGTAGAAACACTTACAACATTCCACGTAGAATCACTTACAACATTCCACTTAGAAACACTTACAACATTCCACGTAGAATCACTTACAACATTCCACGTAGAAACACTTACAACATTCCACGTAGAATCACTTACAACATTCCACGTAGAAACACTTACAACATTCCACGTAGAAACACTTACAACATTCCACGTAGAATCACTTACAACATTCCACTTAGAAACACTTACAACATTCCACGTAGAATCACTTACAACATTCCACGTAGAAACACTTACAACATTCCACGTAGAAACACTTACAACATTCCACGTAGAAACACTTACAACATTCCACGTAGAAACACTTACAACATTCCACTTAGAAACACTTACAACATTCCACGTAGAATCACTTACAACATTCCACTTAGAAACACTTACAACATTCCACGTAGAAACACTTACAACATTCCACTTAGAAACACTTACAACATTCCACTTAGAAACACTTACAACATTCCACTTAGAAACACTTACAACATTCCACGTAGAAACACTTACAACATTCCACTTAGAAACACTTACAACATTCCACGTAGAAACACTTACAACATTCCACTTAGAAACACTTACAACATTCCACTTAGAAACATTTACAACATTCCACGTAGAAACACTTACAACATTCCACGTAGAAACACTTACAACATTCCACGTAGAAACACTTACAACATTCCACTTAGAAACACTTACAACATTCCACGTAGAATCACTTACAACATTCCACTTAGAAACACTTACAACATTCCACGTAGAATCACTTACAACATTCCACGTAGAAACACTTACAACATTCCACGTAGAAACACTTACAACATTCCACGTAGAAACACTTACAACATTCCACTTAGAAACACTTACAACATTCCACGTAGAAACATTTACAACATTCCACTTAGAAACACTTACAACATTCCACTTAGAAACACTTACAACATTCCACGTAGAATCACTTACAACATTCCACTTAGAAACACTTACAACATTCCACGTAGAATCACTTACAACATTCCACGTAGAAACACTTACAACATTCCACGTAGAAACACTTACAACATTCCACGTAGAATCACTTACAACATTCCACTTAGAAACACTTACAACATTCCACGTAGAATCACTTACAACATTCCACGTAGAAACACTTACAACATTCCACGTAGAATCACTTACAACATTCCACGTAGAAACACTTACAACATTCCACGTAGAAACACTTACAACATTCCACGTAGAATCACTTACAACATTCCACTTAGAAACACTTACAACATTCCACGTAGAATCACTTACAACATTCCACGTAGAAACACTTACAACATTCCACGTAGAAACACTTACAACATTCCACGTAGAAACACTTACAACATTCCACGTAGAAACACTTACAACATTCCACTTAGAAACACTTACAACATTCCACGTAGAATCACTTACAACATTCCACTTAGAAACACTTACAACATTCCACGTAGAAACACTTACAACATTCCACGTAGAAACACTTACAACATTCCACGTAGAAACACTTACAACATTCCACGTAGAATCACTTACAACATTCCACGTAGAAACACTTACAACATTCCACGTAGAATCACTTACAACATTCCACGTAGAATCACTTACAACATTCCACGTAGAAACACTTACAACATTCCACGTAGAAACACTTACAACATTCCACGTAGAATCACTTACAACATTCCACGTAGAAACACTTACAACATTCCACGTAGAAACACTTACAACATTCCACGTAGAAACACTTACAACATTCCACGTAGAAACACTTACAACATTCCACGTAGAATCACTTACAACATTCCACGTAGAAACACTTACAACATTCCACGTAGAAACACTTACAACATTCCACTTAGAAACACTTACAACATTCCACGTAGAAACACTTACAACATTCCACGTAGAATCACTTACAACATTCCACTTAGAAACACTTACAACATTCCACTTAGAAACACTTACAACATTCCACGTAGAAACACTTACAACATTCCACGTAGAATCACTTACAACATTCCACTTAGAAACACTTACAACATTCCACGTAGAAACACTTACAACATTCCACTTAGAAACACTTACAACATTCCACTTAGAATCACTTACAACATTCCACTTAGAAACACTTACAACATTCCACTCAGACACATTTACAACATTCCACTTAGAAACACTTACAACATTACACTTAGAAACATTTACAACATTCCACTTAGAAACATTTACAACATTCCACGTAGAAACACTTACAACATTCCACGTAGAAACACTTACAACATTCCACGTAGAAACACTTACAACATTATACGTAGAAACACTTACAACATTCCACGTAGAAACACTTACAACATTCCACTTAGAAACACTTACAACATTCCACGTAGAAACATTTACAACATTCCACTTAGAAACACTTACAACATTCCACTTAGAAACACTTACAACATTCCACGTAGAATCACTTACAACATTCCACTTAGAAACATTTGTAACATTCCACTTAGAAACATTTGTAACATTCCACTTAGAAACACTTACAACATTCCACTTAGAAACACTTACAACATTCCACTTAGAAACACTTACAACATTCCACTTAGAAACACTTACAACATTCCACTTAGAAACATTTACAACATTCCACGTTGAAACATTTACAACATTCCACTTAGAAACACTTACAACATTCCACTTAGAAACATTTGTAACATTCCACTTAGAAACACTTACAACATTCCACGTTGAAACATTTACAACATTCCACTTAGAAACACTTACAACATTCCACGTAGAAACACTTACAACATTCCACTTAGAAACACTTACAACATTCCACGTAGAAACACTTACAACATTCCACTTAGAAACACTTACAACATTCCACGTAGAAACACTTACAACATTCCACTTAGAAACACTTACAACATTCCACGTTGAAACATTTACAACATTCCACGTTGAAACATTTACAACATTCCACTTAGAAACACTTACAACATTCCACGTAGAAACACTTACAACATTCCACTTAGAAACATTTGTAACATTCCACTTAGAAACATTTGTAACATTCCACTTAGAAACACTTACAACATTCCACTTAGAAACACATACAACATTCCACTTAGAAACACTTACAACATTCCACTTAGAAACACTTACAACATTCCACTTAGAAACACTTACAACATTCCACGTTGAAACATTTACAACATTCCACTTAGAAACACTTACAACATTCCACTTAGACACACTTACAACATTCCACTTAGAATCATTTACACCATTCCACTTAGAAACATTTACACCATTCCACTTAGAAACATTTACAACATTCCACTTAGAAACATTTACAACATTCCACTTAGAAACATTTACAACATTCCACTTAGAAACATTTGCAATATTCCACTTAGAATCACTTACAACATTCCACTTAGAAACACTTACAACATTCCACTTAGAAACACTTACAACATTCCACTTAGAAACACTTACAACATTCCACGTTGAAACATTTACAACATTCCACTCAGACACATTTACAACATTCCACTTAGAAACACTTACAACATTCCACGTTGAAACATTTACAACATTCTACTTAGAAACACTTACAACATTCCACTTAGAAACACTTACAACATTCCACATAGAAACATTTACAACATTCCACTTAGAAACACTTACAACATTCCACGTAGAAACACTTACAACATTCCACGGAGAAACACTTACAACATTCCACTTAGAAACACTTACAACATTCCACTTAGAAACATTTGCAATATTCCACTTAGAATCACTTACAACATTCCACTTAGAAACATTTACAACATTCCACTTAGACACATTTACAACATTCCACTCAGACACACAACATTCCACTTAGAAACACTTACAACATTCCACTTAGAAACATTTACAACATTCCACTTAGAAACACTTACAACATTCCACTCAGACACACAACATTCCACTTAGAAACATTTGTAACATTCCACTTAGAAACATTTACAACATTCCACTTAGAAACACTTACAACATTCCACTTAGAAACATTTACAACATTCCACTTAAAAACATTTACAACATTCCACTTAGAAACATTTACAACATTCCACTTAGACACACAACATTCCACTTAGAAACATTTACAACATTCCACTTAGAAACATTTACAACATTCCACTTAGAAACATTTACAACATTCCACTTAGAAACATTTACAACATTCCACTTAGAAACACTTACAACATTCCACTTAGAAACACTTACAACATTCCACTTAGAAACATTTACAACATTCCACTTAGAAACACTTACAACATTCCACGTTGAAACACTTACAACATTCCACTTAGAAACACTTACAACATTCCACTTAGAAACACTTACAACATTCCACTTAGAAACATTTACAACATTCCACTTAGAAACACTTACAACATTCCACTTAGAAACATTTACAACATTCCACTTAGAAACACTTACAACATTCCACTTAGAAACATTTGTAACATTCCACTTAGAAACACTTACAACATTCCACGTTGAAACATTTACAACATTCCACTTAGAAACACTTACAACATTCCACGTAGAAACATTTACAACATTCCACTTAGAAACACTTACAACATTCCACGTAGAAACACTTACAACATTCCACTTAGAAACACTTACAACATTCCACGTTGAAACATTTACAACATTCCACTTAGAAACACTTACAACATTCCACGTTGAAACATTTACAACATTCCACTTAGAAACATTTACAACATTCCACTTAGAAACACTTACAACATTCCACTTAGAAACACTTACAACATTCCACTTAGAAACATTTACAACATTCCACTTAGAAACATTTACAACATTCCACGTAGAAACACTTACAACATTCCACTTAGAAACACTTACAACATTCCACGTAGAAACACTTACAACATTCCACTTAGAAACACTTACAACATTCCACTTAGAAACACTTACAACATTCCACGTAGAAACACTTACAACATTCCACTTAGAAACATTTACAACATTCCACTTAGAAACACTTACAACATTCCACTTAGAAACACTTACAACATTCCACTTAGAAACATTTACAACATTCCACTTAGAAACATTTACAACATTCCACGTAGAAACACTTACAACATTCCACGTAGAAACACTTACAACATTCCACGTAGAAACACTTACAACATTCCACTTAGAAACATTTACAACATTCCACTTAGAAACACTTACAACATTCCACGTAGAAACACTTACAACATTCCACGTAGAAACATTTACAACATTCCACTTAGAAACACTTACAACATTCCACGTAGAAACACTTACAACATTCCACTTAGAAACATTTACAACATTCCACGTAGAAACACTTACAACATTCCACGTAGAAACACTTACAACATTCCACTTAGAAACACTTACAACATTCCACGTAGAAACATTTACAACATTCCACTTAGAAACACTTACAACATTCCACTTAGAAACACTTACAACATTCCACGTAGAATCACTTACAACATTCCACTTAGAAACACTTACAACATTCCACGTAGAATCACTTACAACATTCCACGTAGAAACACTTACAACATTCCACGTAGAAACACTTACAACATTCCACTTAGAAACACTTACAACATTCCACGTAGAAACATTTACAACATTCCACTTAGAAACACTTACAACATTCCACGTAGAAACACTTACAACATTCCACTTAGAATCACTTACAACATTCCACGTAGAAACACTTACAACATTCCACTTAGAAACACTTACAACATTCCACGTAGAAACATTTACAACATTCCACTTAGAAACACTTACAACATTCCACGTAGAAACACTTACAACATTCCACTTAGAATCACTTACAACATTCCACGTAGAAACACTTACAACATTCCACTTAGAAACACTTACAACATTCCACGTAGAAACATTTACAACATTCCACTTAGAAACACTTACAACATTCCACTTAGAAACACTTACAACATTCCACGTAGAATCACTTACAACATTCCACTTAGAAACACTTACAACATTCCACGTAGAATCACTTACAACATTCCACGTAGAAACACTTACAACATTCCACGTAGAAACACTTACAACATTCCACGTAGAATCACTTACAACATTCCACTTAGAAACACTTACAATATTCCACGTAGAATCACTTACAACATTCCACGTAGAAACACTTACAACATTCCACGTAGAATCACTTACAACATTCCACGTAGAAACACTTACAACATTCCACGTAGAAACACTTACAACATTCCACGTAGAATCACTTACAACATTCCACTTAGAAACACTTACAACATTCCACGTAGAATCACTTACAACATTCCACGTAGAAACACTTACAACATTCCACGTAGAAACACTTACAACATTCCACGTAGAAACACTTACAACATTCCACGTAGAAACACTTACAACATTCCACTTAGAAACACTTACAACATTCCACGTAGAATCACTTACAACATTCCACTTAGAAACACTTACAACATTCCACGTAGAAACACTTACAACATTCCACTTAGAAACACTTACAACATTCCACTTAGAAACACTTACAACATTCCACTTAGAAACACTTACAACATTCCACGTAGAAACACTTACAACATTCCACTTAGAAACACTTACAACATTCCACGTAGAAACACTTACAACATTCCACTTAGAAACACTTACAACATTCCACTTAGAAACATTTACAACATTCCACGTAGAAACACTTACAACATTCCACGTAGAAACACTTACAACATTCCACGTAGAAACACTTACAACATTCCACTTAGAAACACTTACAACATTCCACGTAGAAACATTTACAACATTCCACTTAGAAACACTTACAACATTCCACTTAGAAACACTTACAACATTCCACGTAGAATCACTTACAACATTCCACTTAGAAACACTTACAACATTCCACGTAGAATCACTTACAACATTCCACGTAGAAACACTTACAACATTCCACGTAGAACCACTTACAACATTCCACGTAGAAACACTTACAACATTCCACTTAGAAACACTTACAACATTCCACGTAGAAACATTTACAACATTCCACTTAGAAACACTTACAACATTCCACTTAGAAACACTTACAACATTCCACGTAGAATCACTTACAACATTCCACTTAGAAACACTTACAACATTCCACGTAGAATCACTTACAACATTCCACGTAGAAACACTTACAACATTCCACGTAGAAACACTTACAACATTCCACGTAGAATCACTTACAACATTCCACTTAGAAACACTTACAACATTCCACGTAGAATCACTTACAACATTCCACGTAGAAACACTTACAACATTCCACGTAGAATCACTTACAACATTCCACGTAGAAACACTTACAACATTCCACGTAGAAACACTTACAACATTCCACGTAGAATCACTTACAACATTCCACTTAGAAACACTTACAACATTCCACGTAGAATCACTTACAACATTCCACGTAGAAACACTTACAACATTCCACGTAGAATCACTTACAACATTCCACGTAGAATCACTTACAACATTCCACGTAGAAACACTTACAACATTCCACGTAGAAACACTTACAACATTCCACGTAGAATCACTTACAACATTCCACGTAGAAACACTTACAACATTCCACGTAGAAACACTTACAACATTCCACGTAGAATCACTTACAACATTCCACGTAGAAACACTTACAACATTCCACGTAGAAACACTTACAACATTCCACGTAGAAACACTTACAACATTCCACGTAGAAACACTTACAACATTCCACGTAGAATCACTTACAACATTCCACGTAGAAACACTTACAACATTCCACGTAGAAACACTTACAACATTCCACTTAGAAACACTTACAACATTCCACGTAGAAACACTTACAACATTCCACGTAGAATCACTTACAACATTCCACTTAGAAACACTTACAACATTCCACTTAGAAACACTTACAACATTCCACGTAGAAACACTTACAACATTCCACGTAGAATCACTTACAACATTCCACTTAGAAACACTTACAACATTCCACGTAGAAACACTTACAACATTCCACTTAGAAACACTTACAACATTCCACGTAGAATCACTTACAACATTCCACTTAGAAACACTTACAACATTCCACGTAGAAACACTTACAACATTCCACTTAGAAACACTTACAACATTCCACGTAGAAACACTTACAACATTCCACGTAGAAACATTTACAACATTCCACTTAGAAACACTTACAACATTCCACGTAGAAACACTTACAACATTCCACTTAGAAACATTTACAACATTCCACGTAGAAACACTTACAACATTCCACGTAGAAACACTTACAACATTCCACTTAGAAACATTTACAACATTCCACGTAGAAACACTTACAACATTCCACGTAGAAACACTTACAACATTCCACGTAGAAACACTTACAACATTCCACTTAGAAACATTTACAACATTCCACTTAGAAACACTTACAACATTCCACGTAGAAACACTTACAACATTCCACTTAGAAACACTTACAACATTCCACTTAGAAACACTTACAACATTCCACTTAGAAACACTTACAACATTCCACGTAGAAACACTTACAACATTCCACTTAGAAACACTTACAACATTCCACGTAGAAACACTTACAACATTCCACTTAGAAACACTTACAACATTCCACTTAGAAACATTTACAACATTCCACGTAGAAACACTTACAACATTCCACGTAGAAACACTTACAACATTCCACGTAGAAACACTTACAACATTCCACGTAGAAACACTTACAACATTCCACGTAGAAACACTTACAACATTCCACGTAGAAACACTTACAACATTCCACTTAGAAACACTTACAACATTCCACGTAGAAACATTTACAACATTCCACTTAGAAACACTTACAACATTCCACTTAGAAACACTTACAACATTCCACGTAGAATCACTTACAACATTCCACTTAGAAACACTTACAACATTCCACGTAGAATCACTTACAACATTCCACGTAGAAACACTTACAACATTCCACGTATAAACACTTACAACATTCCACTTAGAAACACTTACAACATTCCACGTAGAAACATTTACAACATTCCACTTAGAAACACTTACAACATTCCACTTAGAAACACTTACAACATTCCACGTAGAATCACTTACAACATTCCACTTAGAAACACTTACAACATTCCACGTAGAATCACTTACAACATTCCACGTAGAAACACTTACAACATTCCACGTAGAAACACTTACAACATTCCACGTAGAAACACTTACAACATTCCACTTAGAAACACTTACAACATTCCACGTAGAAACATTTACAACATTCCACTTAGAAACACTTACAACATTCCACTTAGAAACACTTACAACATTCCACGTAGAATCACTTACAACATTCCACTTAGAAACACTTACAACATTCCACGTAGAATCACTTACAACATTCCACGTAGAAACACTTACAACATTCCACGTAGAAACACTTACAACATTCCACGTAGAATCACTTACAACATTCCACTTAGAAACACTTACAACATTCCACGTAGAATCACTTACAACATTCCATGTAGAAACACTTACAACATTCCACGTAGAATCACTTACAACATTCCACGTAGAAACACTTACAACATTCCACGTAGAAACACTTACAACATTCCACGTAGAATCACTTACAACATTCCACTTAGAAACACTTACAACATTCCACGTAGAATCACTTACAACATTCCACGTAGAAACACTTACAACATTCCACGTAGAAACACTTACAACATTCCACGTAGAAACACTTACAACATTCCACGTAGAAACACTTACAACATTCCACTTAGAAACACTTACAACATTCCACGTAGAATCACTTACAACATTCCACTTAGAAACACTTACAACATTCCACGTAGAAACACTTACAACATTCCACGTAGAAACACTTACAACATTCCACGTAGAATCACTTACAACATTCCACTTAGAAACACTTACAACATTCCACGTAGAAACACTTACAACATTCCACTTAGAAACACTTACAACATTCCACGTAGAATCACTTACAACATTCCACTTAGAAACACTTACAACATTCCACGTAGAAACACTTACAACATTCCACTTAGAAACACTTACAACATTCCACGTAGAAACACTTACAACATTCCACGTAGAAACATTTACAACATTCCACTTAGAAACACTTACAACATTCCACGTAGAAACACTTACAACATTCCACTTAGAAACATTTACAACATTCCACGTAGAAACACTTACAACATTCCACGTAGAAACACTTACAACATTCCACTTAGAAACATTTACAACATTCCACGTAGAAACACTTACAACATTCCACGTAGAAACACTTACAACATTCCACGTAGAAACACTTACAACATTCCACTTAGAAACATTTACAACATTCCACTTAGAAACATTTACAACATTCCACTTAGAAACACTTACAACATTCCACGTAGAAACACTTACAACATTCCACTTAGAAACACTTACAACATTCCACTTAGAAACACTTACAACATTCCACTTAGAAACACTTACAACATTCCACGTAGAAACACTTACAACATTCCACTTAGAAACACTTACAACATTCCACGTAGAAACACTTACAACATTCCACTTAGAAACACTTACAACATTCCACTTAGAAACATTTACAACATTCCACGTAGAAACACTTACAACATTCCACGTAGAAACACTTACAACATTCCACGTAGAAACACTTACAACATTCCACGTAGAAACACTTACAACATTCCACGTAGAAACACTTACAACATTCCACGTAGAAACACTTACAACATTCCACTTAGAAACACTTACAACATTCCACGTAGAAACATTTACAACATTCCACTTAGAAACACTTACAACATTCCACTTAGAAACACTTACAACATTCCACGTAGAATCACTTACAACATTCCACTTAGAAACACTTACAACATTCCACGTAGAATCACTTACAACATTCCACGTAGAAACACTTACAACATTCCACGTATAAACACTTACAACATTCCACTTAGAAACACTTACAACATTCCACGTAGAAACATTTACAACATTCCACTTAGAAACACTTACAACATTCCACTTAGAAACACTTACAACATTCCACGTAGAATCACTTACAACATTCCACTTAGAAACACTTACAACATTCCACGTAGAATCACTTACAACATTCCACGTAGAAACACTTACAACATTCCACGTAGAAACACTTACAACATTCCACGTAGAAACACTTACAACATTCCACTTAGAAACACTTACAACATTCCACGTAGAAACATTTACAACATTCCACTTAGAAACACTTACAACATTCCACTTAGAAACACTTACAACATTCCACGTAGAATCACTTACAACATTCCACTTAGAAACACTTACAACATTCCACGTAGAATCACTTACAACATTCCACGTAGAAACACTTACAACATTCCACGTAGAAACACTTACAACATTCCACGTAGAATCACTTACAACATTCCACTTAGAAACACTTACAACATTCCACGTAGAATCACTTACAACATTCCACGTAGAAACACTTACAACATTCCACGTAGAATCACTTACAACATTCCACGTAGAAACACTTACAACATTCCACGTAGAAACACTTACAACATTCCACGTAGAATCACTTACAACATTCCACTTAGAAACACTTACAACATTCCACGTAGAATCACTTACAACATTCCACGTAGAAACACTTACAACATTCCACGTAGAAACACTTACAACATTCCACGTAGAAACACTTACAACATTCCACGTAGAAACACTTACAACATTCCACTTAGAAACACTTACAACATTCCACGTAGAATCACTTACAACATTCCACTTAGAAACACTTACAACATTCCACGTAGAAACACTTACAACATTCCACGTAGAAACACTTACAACATTCCACGTAGAAACACTTACAACATTCCACGTAGAATCACTTACAACATTCCACGTAGAAACACTTACAACATTCCACGTAGAATCACTTACAACATTCCACGTAGAATCACTTACAACATTCCACGTAGAAACACTTACAACATTCCACGTAGAAACACTTACAACATTCCACGTAGAATCACTTACAACATTCCACGTAGAAACACTTACAACATTCCACTTAGAAACACTTACAACATTCCACGTAGAAACACTTACAACATTCCACGTAGAAACACTTACAACATTCCACGTAGAATCACTTACAACATTCCACGTAGAAACACTTACAACATTCCACGTAGAAACACTTACAACATTCCACTTAGAAACACTTACAACATTCCACGTAGAAACACTTACAACATTCCACGTAGAATCACTTACAACATTCCACTTAGAAACACTTACAACATTCCACTTAGAAACACTTACAACATTCCACGTAGAAACACTTACAACATTCCACGTAGAATCACTTACAACATTCCACTTAGAAACACTTACAACATTCCACGTAGAAACACTTACAACATTCCACTTAGAAACACTTACAACATTCCACGTAGAATCACTTACAACATTCCACGTAGAAACACTTACAACATTCCACGTAGAAACACTTACAACATTCCACTTAGAAACACTTACAACATTCCACGTAGAAACACTTACAACATTCCACGTAGAAACATTTACAACATTCCACTTAGAAACACTTACAACATTCCACGTAGAAACACTTACAACATTCCACTTAGAAACATTTACAACATTCCACGTAGAAACACTTACAACATTCCACGTAGAAACACTTACAACATTCCACTTAGAAACATTTACAACATTCCACGTAGAAACACTTACAACATTCCACGTAGAAACACTTACAACATTCCACGTAGAAACACTTACAACATTCCACTTAGAAACATTTACAACATTCCACTTAGAAACACTTACAACATTCCACGTAGAAACACTTACAACATTCCACTTAGAAACACTTACAACATTCCACTTAGAAACACTTACAACATTCCACTTAGAAACACTTACAACATTCCACGTAGAAACACTTACAACATTCCACTTAGAAACACTTACAACATTCCACGTAGAAACACTTACAACATTCCACTTAGAAACACTTACAACATTCCACTTAGAAACATTTACAACATTCCACGTAGAAACACTTACAACATTCCACGTAGAAACACTTACAACATTCCACGTAGAAACACTTACAACATTCCACGTAGAAACACTTACAACATTCCACGTAGAAACACTTACAACATTCCACGTAGAAACACTTACAACATTCCACTTAGAAACACTTACAACATTCCACGTAGAAACATTTACAACATTCCACTTAGAAACACTTACAACATTCCACTTAGAAACACTTACAACATTCCACGTAGAATCACTTACAACATTCCACTTAGAAACACTTACAACATTCCACGTAGAATCACTTACAACATTCCACGTAGAAACACTTACAACATTCCACGTATAAACACTTACAACATTCCACTTAGAAACACTTACAACATTCCACGTAGAAACATTTACAACATTCCACTTAGAAACACTTACAACATTCCACGTAGAAACACTTACAACATTCCACTTAGAATCACTTAAAACATTCCACGTAGAAACACTTACAACATTCCACTTAGAAACACTTACAACATTCCACGTAGAAACATTTACAACATTCCACTTAGAAACACTTACAACATTCCACGTAGAAACACTTACAACATTCCACTTAGAATCACTTACAACATTCCACGTAGAAACACTTACAACATTCCACTTAGAAACACTTACAACATTCCACGTAGAAACATTTACAACATTCCACTTAGAAACACTTACAACATTCCACTTAGAAACACTTACAACATTCCACGTAGAATCACTTACAACATTCCACTTAGAAACACTTACAACATTCCACGTAGAATCACTTACAACATTCCACGTAGAAACACTTACAACATTCCACGTAGAAACACTTACAACATTCCACGTAGAATCACTTACAACATTCCACTTAGAAACACTTACAACATTCCACGTAGAATCACTTACAACATTCCACGTAGAAACACTTACAACATTCCACGTAGAATCACTTACAACATTCCACGTAGAAACACTTACAACATTCCACGTAGAAACACTTACAACATTCCACGTAGAATCACTTACAACATTCCACTTAGAAACACTTACAACATTCCACGTAGAATCACTTACAACATTCCACGTAGAAACACTTACAACATTCCACGTAGAAACACTTACAACATTCCACGTAGAAACACTTACAACATTCCACGTAGAAACACTTACAACATTCCACTTAGAAACACTTACAACATTCCACGTAGAATCACTTACAACATTCCACTTAGAAACACTTACAACATTCCACGTAGAAACACTTACAACATTCCACTTAGAAACACTTACAACATTCCACTTAGAAACACTTACAACATTCCACTTAGAAACACTTACAACATTCCACGTAGAAACACTTACAACATTCCACTTAGAAACACTTACAACATTCCACGTAGAAACACTTACAACATTCCACTTAGAAACACTTACAACATTCCACTTAGAAACATTTACAACATTCCACGTAGAAACACTTACAACATTCCACGTAGAAACACTTACAACATTCCACGTAGAAACACTTACAACATTCCACTTAGAAACACTTACAACATTCCACGTAGAAACATTTACAACATTCCACTTAGAAACACTTACAACATTCCACTTAGAAACACTTACACCATTCCACGTAGAATCACTTACAACATTCCACTTAGAAACACTTACAACATTCCACGTAGAATCACTTACAACATTCCACGTAGAAACACTTACAACATTCCACGTAGAAACACTTACAACATTCCACGTAGAAACACTTACAACATTCCACTTAGAAACACTTACAACATTCCACGTAGAAACATTTACAACATTCCACTTAGAAACACTTACAACATTCCACTTAGAAACACTTACAACATTCCACGTAGAATCACTTACAACATTCCACGTAGAAACACTTACAACATTCCACGTAGAAACACTTACAACATTCCACGTAGAATCACTTACAACATTCCACTTAGAAACACTTACAACATTCCACGTAGAATCACTTACAACATTCCACGTAGAAACACTTACAACATTCCACGTAGAATCACTTACAACATTCCACGTAGAAACACTTACAACATTCCACGTAGAAACACTTACAACATTCCACGTAGAATCACTTACAACATTCCACTTAGAAACACTTACAACATTCCACGTAGAATCACTTACAACATTCCACGTAGAAACACTTACAACATTCCACGTAGAAACACTTACAACATTCCACGTAGAAACACTTACAACATTCCACGTAGAAACACTTACAACATTCCACTTAGAAACACTTACAACATTCCACGTAGAATCACTTACAACATTCCACTTAGAAACACTTACAACATTCCACGTAGAAACACTTACAACATTCCACGTAGAAACACTTACAACATTCCACGTAGAATCACTTACAACATTCCACTTAGAAACACTTACAACATTCCACGTAGAAACACTTACAACATTCCACTTAGAAACACTTACAACATTCCACGTAGAATCACTTACAACATTCCACTTAGAAACACTTACAACATTCCACGTAGAAACACTTACAACATTCCACTTAGAAACACTTACAACATTCCACGTAGAAACACTTACAACATTCCACGTAGAAACATTTACAACATTCCACTTAGAAACACTTACAACATTCCACGTAGAAACACTTACAACATTCCACTTAGAAACATTTACAACATTCCACGTAGAAACACTTACAACATTCCACGTAGAAACACTTACAACATTCCACTTAGAAACATTTACAACATTCCACGTAGAAACACTTACAACATTCCACGTAGAAACACTTACAACATTCCACGTAGAAACACTTACAACATTCCACTTAGAAACATTTACAACATTCCACTTAGAAACACTTACAACATTCCACGTAGAAACACTTACAACATTCCACTTAGAAACACTTACAACATTCCACTTAGAAACACTTACAACATTCCACTTAGAAACACTTACAACATTCCACGTAGAAACACTTACAACATTCCACTTAGAAACACTTACAACATTCCACGTAGAAACACTTACAACATTCCACTTAGAAACACTTACAACATTCCACTTAGAAACATTTACAACATTCCACGTAGAAACACTTACAACATTCCACGTAGAAACACTTACAACATTCCACGTAGAAACACTTACAACATTCCACGTAGAAACACTTACAACATTCCACGTAGAAACACTTACAACATTCCACGTAGAAACACTTACAACATTCCACTTAGAAACACTTACAACATTCCACGTAGAAACATTTACAACATTCCACTTAGAAACACTTACAACATTCCACTTAGAAACACTTACAACATTCCACGTAGAATCACTTACAACATTCCACTTAGAAACACTTACAACATTCCACGTAGAATCACTTACAACATTCCACGTAGAAACACTTACAACATTCCACGTATAAACACTTACAACATTCCACTTAGAAACACTTACAACATTCCACGTAGAAACATTTACAACATTCCACTTAGAAACACTTACAACATTCCACTTAGAAACACTTACAACATTCCACGTAGAATCACTTACAACATTCCACTTAGAAACACTTACAACATTCCACGTAGAATCACTTACAACATTCCACGTAGAAACACTTACAACATTCCACGTAGAAACACTTACAACATTCCACGTAGAAACACTTACAACATTCCACTTAGAAACACTTACAACATTCCACGTAGAAACATTTACAACATTCCACTTAGAAACACTTACAACATTCCACTTAGAAACACTTACAACATTCCACGTAGAATCACTTACAACATTCCACTTAGAAACACTTACAACATTCCACGTAGAATCACTTACAACATTCCACGTAGAAACACTTACAACATTCCACGTAGAAACACTTACAACATTCCACGTAGAATCACTTACAACATTCCACTTAGAAACACTTACAACATTCCACGTAGAATCACTTACAACATTCCACGTAGAAACACTTACAACATTCCACGTAGAATCACTTACAACATTCCACGTAGAAACACTTACAACATTCCACGTAGAAACACTTACAACATTCCACGTAGAATCACTTACAACATTCCACTTAGAAACACTTACAACATTCCACGTAGAATCACTTACAACATTCCACGTAGAAACACTTACAACATTCCACGTAGAAACACTTACAACATTCCACGTAGAAACACTTACAACATTCCACATAGAAACACTTACAACATTCCACTTAGAAACACTTACAACATTCCACGTAGAATCACTTACAACATTCCACTTAGAAACACTTACAACATTCCACGTAGAAACACTTACAACATTCCACGTAGAAACACTTACAACATTCCACGTAGAAACACTTACAACATTCCACGTAGAATCACTTACAACATTCCACGTAGAAACACTTACAACATTCCACGTAGAATCACTTACAACATTCCACGTAGAATCACTTACAACATTCCACGTAGAAACACTTACAACATTCCACGTAGAAACACTTACAACATTCCACGTAGAATCACTTACAACATTCCACGTAGAAACACTTACAACATTCCACGTAGAAACACTTACAACATTCCACGTAGAAACACTTACAACATTCCACGTAGAAACACTTACAACATTCCACGTAGAATCACTTACAACATTCCACGTAGAAACACTTACAACATTCCACGTAGAAACACTTACAACATTCCACTTAGAAACACTTACAACATTCCACGTAGAAACACTTACAACATTCCACGTAGAATCACTTACAACATTCCACTTAGAAACACTTACAACATTCCACTTAGAAACACTTACAACATTCCACGTAGAAACACTTACAACATTCCACGTAGAATCACTTACAACATTCCACTTAGAAACACTTACAACATTCCACGTAGAAACACTTACAACATTCCACTTAGAAACACTTACAACATTCCACGTAGAATCACTTACAACATTCCACTTAGAAACACTTACAACATTCCACGTAGAAACACTTACAACATTCCACTTAGAAACACTTACAACATTCCACGTAGAAACACTTACAACATTCCACGTAGAAACATTTACAACATTCCACTTAGAAACACTTACAACATTCCACGTAGAAACACTTACAACATTCCACTTAGAAACATTTACAACATTCCACGTAGAAACACTTACAACATTCCACGTAGAAACACTTACAACATTCCACTTAGAAACATTTACAACATTCCACGTAGAAACACTTACAACATTCCACGTAGAAACACTTACAACATTCCACGTAGAAACACTTACAACATTCCACTTAGAAACATTTACAACATTCCACTTAGAAACACTTACAACATTCCACGTAGAAACACTTACAACATTCCACTTAGAAACACTTACAACATTCCACTTAGAAACACTTACAACATTCCACTTAGAAACACTTACAACATTCCACGTAGAAACACTTACAACATTCCACTTAGAAACACTTACAACATTCCACGTAGAAACACTTACAACATTCCACTTAGAAACACTTACAACATTCCACTTAGAAACATTTACAACATTCCACGTAGAAACACTTACAACATTCCACGTAGAAACACTTACAACATTCCACGTAGAAACACTTACAACATTCCACGTAGAAACACTTACAACATTCCACGTAGAAACACTTACAACATTCCACGTAGAAACACTTACAACATTCCACTTAGAAACACTTACAACATTCCACGTAGAAACATTTACAACATTCCACTTAGAAACACTTACAACATTCCACTTAGAAACACTTACAACATTCCACGTAGAATCACTTACAACATTCCACTTAGAAACACTTACAACATTCCACGTAGAATCACTTACAACATTCCACGTAGAAACACTTACAACATTCCACGTATAAACACTTACAACATTCCACTTAGAAACACTTACAACATTCCACGTAGAAACATTTACAACATTCCACTTAGAAACACTTACAACATTCCACGTAGAAACACTTACAACATTCCACTTAGAATCACTTACAACATTCCACGTAGAAACACTTACAACATTCCACTTAGAAACACTTACAACATTCCACGTAGAAACATTTACAACATTCCACTTAGAAACACTTACAACATTCCACGTAGAAACACTTACAACATTCCACTTAGAATCACTTACAACATTCCACGTAGAAACACTTACAACATTCCACTTAGAAACACTTACAACATTCCACGTAGAAACATTTACAACATTCCACTTAGAAACACTTACAACATTCCACTTAGAAACACTTACAACATTCCACGTAGAATCACTTACAACATTCCACTTAGAAACACTTACAACATTCCACGTAGAATCACTTACAACATTCCACGTAGAAACACTTACAACATTCCACGTAGAAACACTTACAACATTCCACGTAGAATCACTTACAACATTCCACTTAGAAACACTTACAACATTCCACGTAGAATCACTTACAACATTCCACGTAGAAACACTTACAACATTCCACGTAGAAACACTTACAACATTCCACGTAGAATCACTTACAACATTCCACTTAGAAACACTTACAACATTCCACGTAGAATCACTTACAACATTCCACGTAGAAACACTTACAACATTCCACGTAGAAACACTTACAACATTCCACGTAGAAACACTTACAACATTCCACATAGAAACACTTACAACATTCCACTTAGAAACACTTACAACATTCCACGTAGAATCACTTACAACATTCCACTTAGAAACACTTACAACATTCCACGTAGAAACACTTACAACATTCCACGTAGAAACACTTACAACATTCCACGTAGAAACACTTACAACATTCCACGTAGAATCACTTACAACATTCCACGTAGAAACACTTACAACATTCCACGTAGAATCACTTACAACATTCCACGTAGAATCACTTACAACATTCCACGTAGAAACACTTACAACATTCCACGTAGAAACACTTACAACATTCCACGTAGAATCACTTACAACATTCCACGTAGAAACACTTACAACATTCCACGTAGAAACACTTACAACATTCCACGTAGAAACACTTACAACATTCCACGTAGAAACACTTACAACATTCCACGTAGAATCACTTACAACATTCCACGTAGAAACACTTACAACATTCCACGTAGAAACACTTACAACATTCCACTTAGAAACACTTACAACATTCCACGTAGAAACACTTACAACATTCCACGTAGAATCACTTACAACATTCCACTTAGAAACACTTACAACATTCCACTTAGAAACACTTACAACATTCCACGTAGAAACACTTACAACATTCCACGTAGAATCACTTACAACATTCCACTTAGAAACACTTACAACATTCCACGTAGAAACACTTACAACATTCCACTTAGAAACACTTACAACATTCCACGTAGAATCACTTACAACATTCCACTTAGAAACACTTACAACATTCCACGTAGAAACACTTACAACATTCCACTTAGAAACACTTACAACATTCCACGTAGAAACACTTACAACATTCCACGTAGAAACATTTACAACATTCCACTTAGAAACACTTACAACATTCCACGTAGAAACACTTACAACATTCCACTTAGAAACATTTACAACATTCCACGTAGAAACACTTACAACATTCCACGTAGAAACACTTACAACATTCCACTTAGAAACATTTACAACATTCCACGTAGAAACACTTACAACATTCCACGTAGAAACACTTACAACATTCCACGTAGAAACACTTACAACATTCCACTTAGAAACATTTACAACATTCCACTTAGAAACACTTACAACATTCCACGTAGAAACACTTACAACATTCCACTTAGAAACACTTACAACATTCCACTTAGAAACACTTACAACATTCCACTTAGAAACACTTACAACATTCCACGTAGAAACACTTACAACATTCCACTTAGAAACACTTACAACATTCCACGTAGAAACACTTACAACATTCCACTTAGAAACACTTACAACATTCCACTTAGAAACATTTACAACATTCCACGTAGAAACACTTACAACATTCCACGTAGAAACACTTACAACATTCCACGTAGAAACACTTACAACATTCCACGTAGAAACACTTACAACATTCCACGTAGAAACACTTACAACATTCCACGTAGAAACACTTACAACATTCCACTTAGAAACACTTACAACATTCCACGTAGAAACATTTACAACATTCCACTTAGAAACACTTACAACATTCCACTTAGAAACACTTACAACATTCCACGTAGAATCACTTACAACATTCCACGTAGAAACACTTACAACATTCCACGTATAAACACTTACAACATTCCACTTAGAAACACTTACAACATTCCACGTAGAAACATTTACAACATTCCACTTAGAAACACTTACAACATTCCACGTAGAAACACTTACAACATTCCACTTAGAACCACTTACAACATTCCACGTAGAAACACTTACAACATTCCACTTAGAAACACTTACAACATTCCACGTAGAAACATTTACAACATTCCACTTAGAAACACTTACAACATTCCACGTAGAAACACTTACAACATTCCACTTAGAATCACTTACAACATTCCACGTAGAAACACTTACAACATTCCACTTAGAAACACTTACAACATTCCACGTAGAAACATTTACAACATTCCACTTAGAAACACTTACAACATTCCACTTAGAAACACTTACAACATTCCACGTAGAATCACTTACAACATTCCACTTAGAAACACTTACAACATTCCACGTAGAATCACTTACAACATTCCACGTAGAAACACTTACAACATTCCACGTAGAAACACTTACAACATTCCACGTAGAATCACTTACAACATTCCACTTAGAAACACTTACAACATTCCACGTAGAATCACTTACAACATTCCACGTAGAAACACTTACAACATTCCACGTAGAATCACTTACAACATTCCACGTAGAAACACTTACAACATTCCACGTAGAAACACTTACAACATTCCACGTAGAATCACTTACAACATTCCACTTAGAAACACTTACAACATTCCACGTAGAATCACTTACAACATTCCACGTAGAAACACTTACAACATTCCACGTAGAAACACTTACAACATTCCACGTAGAAACACTTACAACATTCCACGTAGAAACACTTACAACATTCCACTTAGAAACACTTACAACATTCCACGTAGAATCACTTACAACATTCCACTTAGAAACACTTACAACATTCCACGTAGAAACACTTACAACATTCCACTTAGAAACACTTACAACATTCCACTTAGAAACACTTACAACATTCCACTTAGAAACACTTACAACATTCCACGTAGAAACACTTACAACATTCCACTTAGAAACACTTACAACATTCCACGTAGAAACACTTACAACATTCCACTTAGAAACACTTACAACATTCCACTTAGAAACATTTACAACATTCCACGTAGAAACACTTACAACATTCCACGTAGAAACACTTACAACATTCCACGTAGAAACACTTACAACATTCCACTTAGAAACACTTACAACATTCCACGTAGAAACATTTACAACATTCCACTTAGAAACACTTACAACATTCCACTTAGAAACACTTACACCATTCCACGTAGAATCACTTACAACATTCCACTTAGAAACACTTACAACATTCCACGTAGAATCACTTACAACATTCCACGTAGAAACACTTACAACATTCCACGTAGAAACACTTACAACATTCCACGTAGAAACACTTACAACATTCCACTTAGAAACACTTACAACATTCCACGTAGAAACATTTACAACATTCCACTTAGAAACACTTACAACATTCCACTTAGAAACACTTACAACATTCCACGTAGAATCACTTACAACATTCCACTTAGAAACACTTACAACATTCCACGTAGAATCACTTACAACATTCCACGTAGAAACACTTACAACATTCCACGTAGAAACACTTACAACATTCCACGTAGAATCACTTACAACATTCCACTTAGAAACACTTACAACATTCCACGTAGAATCACTTACAACATTCCACGTAGAAACACTTACAACATTCCACGTAGAATCACTTACAACATTCCACGTAGAAACACTTACAACATTCCACGTAGAAACACTTACAACATTCCACGTAGAATCACTTACAACATTCCACTTAGAAACACTTACAACATTCCACGTAGAAACACTTACAACATTCCACGTAGAAACACTTACAACATTCCACGTAGAAACACTTACAACATTCCACGTAGAAACACTTACAACATTCCACTTAGAAACACTTACAACATTCCACGTAGAATCACTTACAACATTCCACTTAGAAACACTTACAACATTCCACGTAGAAACACTTACAACATTCCACGTAGAAACACTTACAACATTCCACGTAGAAACACTTACAACATTCCACGTAGAATCACTTACAACATTCCACGTAGAAACACTTACAACATTCCACGTAGAATCACTTACAACATTCCACGTAGAATCACTTACAACATTCCACGTAGAAACACTTACAACATTCCACGTAGAAACACTTACAACATTCCACGTAGAATCACTTACAACATTCCACGTAGAAACACTTACAACATTCCACGTAGAAACACTTACAACATTCCACGTAGAAACACTTACAACATTCCACGTAGAAACACTTACAACATTCCACGTAGAATCACTTACAACATTCCACGTAGAAACACTTACAACATTCCACGTAGAAACACTTACAACATTCCACTTAGAAACACTTACAACATTCCACGTAGAAACACTTACAACATTCCACGTAGAATCACTTACAACATTCCACTTAGAAACACTTACAACATTCCACTTAGAAACACTTACAACATTCCACGTAGAAACACTTACAACATTCCACGTAGAATCACTTACAACATTCCACTTAGAAACACTTACAACATTCCACGTAGAAACACTTACAACATTCCACTTAGAAACACTTACAACATTCCACGTAGAATCACTTACAACATTCCACTTAGAAACACTTACAACATTCCACGTAGAAACACTTACAACATTCCACTTAGAAACACTTACAACATTCCACGTAGAAACACTTACAACATTCCACTTAGAAACACTTACAACATTCCACTTAGAAACACTTACAACATTCCACGTAGAAACACTTACAACATTCCACTTAGAAACACTTACAACATTCCACTTAGAAACACTTACAACATTCCACTTAGAAACACTTACAACATTCCACTTAGAAACACTTACAACATTCCACTTAGAAACACTTACAACATTCCACGTAGAATCACTTACAACATTCCACTTAGAAACACTTACAACATTCCACGTAGAAACACTTACAACATTCCACTTAGAAACACTTACAACATTCCACTTAGAAACATTTACAACATTCCACGTAGAAACACTTACAACATTCCACGTAGAAACACTTACAACATTCCACGTAGAAACATTTACAACATTCCACTTAGAAACACTTACAACATTCCACTTAGAAACACTTACAACATTCCACTTAGAAACACTTACAACATTCCACTTAGAAACACTTACAACATTCCACTTAGAAACACTTACAACATTCCACTTAGAAACATTTACAACATTCCACGTAGAAACACTTACAACATTCCACGTAGAAACACTTACAACATTCCACTTAGAAACACTTACAACATTCCACTTAGAAACATTTACAACATTCCACGTAGAAACACTTACAACATTCCACGTAGAATCACTTACAACATTCCACTTAGAAACACTTACAACATTCCACTTAGAAACATTTACAACATTCCACTTAGAAACACTTACAACATTCCACTTAGAATCACTTACAACATTCCACTTAGAAACACTTACAACATTCCACTCAGACACATTTACAACATTCCACTTAGAAACACTTACAACATTCCACTTAGAAACACTTACAACATTCCACTTAGAAACACTTACAACATTCCACTTAGAATCACTTACAACATTCCACTTAGAAACACTTACAACATTCCACTCAGACACATTTACAACATTCCACTTAGAAACACTTACAACATTACACTTAGAAACATTTACAACATTCCACTTAGAAACACTTACAACATTCCACTTAGAAACACTTACAACATTCCACTTAGAAACACTTACAACATTCCACTTAGAAACACTTACAACATTCCACTTAGAAACACTTACAACATTCCACTCAGACACATTTACAACATTCCACTTAGAAACACTTACAACATTCCACTTAGAAACACTTACAACATTCCACTTAGAAACACTTACAACATTCCACTTAGAATCACTTACAACATTCCACTTAGAAACACTTACAACATTCCACTCAGACACATTTACAACATTCCACTTAGAAACACTTACAACATTACACTTAGAAACATTTACAACATTCCACTTAGAAACACTTACAACATTCCACTTAGAAACACTTACAACATTCCACTTAGAAACACTTACAACATTCCACTTAGAAACACTTACAACATTCCACTTAGAAACATTTACAACATTCCACTCAGACACATTTACAACATTCCACTTAGAATCACTTACAACATTCCACGTAGAAACACTTAGAAGATTCCACTCTGAAACACAAATAGATGAAGGAGCTGAAACACTCTAAACATTGGTCACAACCAGAGAGAGGCATCGATATGAAGGAGCTGAAAGACTCTAAACATTGGTCACAGCCGGAGAGAGATATGAAGGAGCTGAAAGACTCTAAACATTGGTCACAGCCGGAGAGAGAGATGAAGGAGCTGAAAGACTCACTCAGAATAACACTTCAAAGCTTTAGAGTCACCAGTGGATTGGACAAAATGGCAAACTTCAGCTGTGATTAATTACACTGCACTCCCCCAGTTTGGTTTCCTCTAAGAACGTCTGATGTATTAGTTGCTGCTCAGATCAGGGCTTTAGTGGTCCTAGTGGACAGTTTAGGATGGTATCTGCTCTGCTCCATACTCTCTCTCTCAATTCAATTCAAGGGGCTTTATTGGCATGGGGAAACATATGTTAACGTTGCCAAAGCAAGTGAAGTATATAATAAACAAGTGAAATAAACAATACAAATTAACAGTAAATATTACACTCACAGAAGTTCCAAAAGAATAAAGACATTTCAAATGTCATATTATGTCTATATACAGTGATGTAATGATTTACAAATAGTTAAAGTACAAAAGGGAAAATAAATAAGCATAAATGTGGGTTGTATTTACAATGGTGTTTGTTCTTCACTGGTTTCCCTTTTCTTGTGGCAACAGGTCACACATCGTGCTGCTGTGATTGAACACTGTGGAATTTCACCCAATAGATATGGGAGTTTATCCAAATCGGGATTGTTTTCTAATTATTTGTTTATCTGTTTAATCTGAGGGAAATATGTGTCTCTAATATGGTCATACATTTGCAGGAGGTTAGGAAGTGCAGCTCACTTTCCACCTCATTTTGTGGGCAGTGTGCACATAGCCTGTCTTCTCTTGAGAGCCAGGTCTGCCAGCGGCGGCCTTTCTCAATAGCAAGGCTCTGACACTGTGTCTGTACATAGTCAAATCTTTCCTTAAGTGTGTGTCAGTCACAGTGGTCAGGTATTCTGCCACAGTGTACTCTCTGTTTAGGGCCAAATAGCATTCTAGTTTGCTCTGTTTTTTTTGTTAATTCTTTCCAATGTGTCAAGTAATTATCTTTTTGTTTTCTCATGATTTGGTTGGTGCTAATTGTGTTGCTGTCCTGGGGCTCTGTGGGGTGTGTTTGTGTTTGTGAACAGAGCATGCAGAATTCTGCAGAATTCTGCATGCAGAGTCTCAATTTGGTGTTTGTCCCATTTTGTGAATTCTTGATTGGTGAGCGGACCCCAGACCTCACAACCATAAAGGGCAATGGGTTTTATAACTGATTCAAGTATTTTTTAGCCAGACCCTAATTGGTATGTCAAATTTTATGTTCCTTTTGATGGCATAGAAGACCCTTCTTGCCTTGTCTCTCAGATCGTTCACAGCTTTTTGGAAGTTACTTGTGGTGCTGATGTTTAGGCCAAGGTATGTATAGTTTTTTGTGTGCTCTAGGGCAACGGTGTCTAGATGGAATTTGTATTTGTGGTCCTGGCAACTGGACCTTTTTTGGAACACCATTATTTTGGTCTTACTGAGATTTACTGTCAGGGCCCAGGTCTGGCAGAATCTGTGCAGACTATCTAGGTGCTGCTGTAGGCCCTCCTTGGTTGGGGACAGAAGCACCAGATCATCAGCAAACAGTAAACATTTGACTTCAGATTCTAGTAGGGTGAGGCCGGGTGCTGCAGACTGTTCTAGTGCCCTCGCCAATTTGTTGATATATTTGTTGAAGAGGGTGGGGCTTAAGCTGCATCCCTGTCTCACCCCACGGCCCTGTGGGAAGAAATGTGTGTGTGTTTTTGCCTATTTTAACCAAACACTTGTTGTTTGTGTACATGGATTTTATAATGTCATATGTTTTTCCCCCAACATCGATTTCCATCAATTTGTATAGCAGACCCTCATGCCAAATTGAGTCGTAGGCTTTTTTTGAAATCAACAAAGCATGACAAGACTTTGCCTTTGTTTTGGTTTGTTTGTTTGTCAATTAGGGTGTGCAGGGTGAATACATGGTCTGTCGTACTGTAATTTGGTAAAAAGCCAATTTGACATTTGCTCAGTACATTGTTTTCACTGAGGAAATGTACGAGTCTGCTGTTAATGATAAAGCAGAGGATTTCCCCAAGGTTGCTGTTGACGCATATCCCACGGTAGTTATTGAGGTCAAATTTGTCTCTGCTTTTGTGGATTGGGGTGATCAGTCCTTGGTTCAAAATATTGGGGAAGATGCCAGAGCTGAGGGATGATGTTAAAGAGTTTTAGTATAGCCAATTGGAATTTGTTGTCTGTATATTTGATCATTTCATTGAGGATACCATCAACACCGCAGGCCTTTTTCGTTTGGAGGGTTTGTATTTTGTCCTGTAGTTCATTCTCTCTCTCTCTCTCTCTCTCTCTCTCTCTCTCTCTCTCTCTCTCTCTCTCTCTCTCTCTCTCTCTCTCTCTCTCTGTCTCTCTGCTCCATACCCTCTCTCTGCTCCATACCCCTATCTCTCTCTCTCTCTCTCTTTTGCTCTCCCTCTCTCTCTCTCTCTCTCTGCTCCATACCCTCTCTCTCTGCTCTATACCCCCTCTCTCTCTCTCTCTCTCTCTCTCTCTCTCTTTCTCTCTGTCTCTCTCTATCTCTGCTCCATACCCTCTCTCTCTGCTCTATACCCCCTCTCTCTCGCTCCCTCTCTCTCTCCCTCTCTCTCTCTCTCTCTCTCTCTCTCTCTCTCTCTCTCTCTCTCTCTCTCTCTCTCTCTCTCTCTCTCTCTCTCTCTCTCTCTCTCTCTCTCTTTCTCTCTTTCTCTCTGTCTCTCTTTATCTCTGCTCCATACCCTCTCTCTCTGCTCTATACCCCCTCTCTGCCCCTCTCTCTCTCTCTCTATCTCTGCTCCATACCTCTGCTCTGTTTGAACCAGGTTTACAGGAATACTTTTCGCTTAACTAAGGGAATTGTTTACGAGTGTTGCACAGAGCCCCTCAACCACTTCCGTAGGGATGGGCATACATTTAAGGGTTTTACGGTAGTTTGAAGGCATATACGGCAGAAAGAGTTTCTGGTTACCATGGAGATGATTTACTGTCAATGTCTCGTCAAAGATGGGTCAATAAAAGGCCACTCTAAAATGTGCAGTTTTTTGTCACACAACACAATGCCACAGATGTCTCAAGTTTTGAGGGAGCGTGCACTTGGCATGCTGACTGCAGGAATGTCCACCGGCGCTGTTGCCAGATAATTTAATGTTCATTTCTCTACCATAAGCCACCTCCAACGTTGTTTTTTGTCCAACCGGCCGTCCTGCCAAATTAATTCACAGCAATTGACTGATTCCCTTATATGAACTCAATAAAATCTTTGAAATTGTTGCATGTTGCGTTTTTATTTTTTTGCAAGGTAAAGAAAGCGGTACCTTATGACATTGCATGGCTAGGTGCCCAATCAGAATGCATTTTAGAATTTTAACTACTAAATATTACATTATTACATCACCCATTCCTTCCCCCTCAGATCATGAGCGCACACCGGCATATAGCATCTTGTGACATGTACGCTGGGAGTAGGGAAGCAAGTTCAAGGGGAGTGACTTTTAATAATAAATAACACAAGGAACAAAACAAGAAAGAGGATTAGCGAAAAGACATGAAACAACGGAACAGACACAATAACACCTGGGGGGAAAAGAACCAAAGGGAGTGACAGATACAGGGAAGGTAATGAGGCAGGTGATGGAGTCCAGGTGAGTCTGATGAGGCGCTGGTGTGCGTAACGATGGTGACAGGTGTGCGTAATAATGAGCGGCCTGATGACCTCGAGCGCCGGAGAGGGAGTATACGTGACACCTCTGTTCTGTTCTGTGCTACTGGCAGGTTCAGCGGCGCTACAGAATTGCAAAACCGGGCATGGTAATTCATTTGTTATGTTTATTATACAAAGGTGATTCCATCTGGGGGTCCATGCCCGGCTTTACCTCCCTGTAGAGCCTCCCCTGCACCACAATTCAAGTGTTACATACCATCACAAATACATTTATTATTTTTTCGTTAAAGGCAGGTCTTAAAGGGATATTATTTTTCAACTAAAACAAATTCTTCTATATATTCGTCATCTCCAGCACCACCTCGACATTAACATATACTGAGTGTACAAAACATTAAGAACACCTGCTCTTTCCATGACATAGACTGACCAGGTGAATCCAGGTTATGATCTCTTATTGATGTCACCTGTATAATCCAATTCAATCAGTGTAGGTGAAGGGGGGGGGGACAGGTTAAAGAAGGATTTTTAAGCCTTGAGAGAATTGCGATATGGATTGTGTGTTTGCCATTCAGAGGGTGAATGGGCAAGATAAATCATTTAAGTGCCTTTGAACGGGGGTATGGTAGTAGGTGCAACACTGCTGGGATTTTCACGCTCAACAGTTTTCCGTGTGTATCCAGAATGATCCACCACCCAAAGGACATCCAGCCAACATGACACAACTGTGGGAACCATTTAAGTCAACATTGGCCCTGTGGAATGCTTTCGACACCTTGTAGAGTCCGTGCTCCGACAAAATATTATAGTATACTCAATGTTTGGTATACTCAGTGTATGTGAAAATGGCTCGTTTCTATGTCTTGTAGTAAAACATATAAATGTTTTCATGGAAACGTACCATTTTCACATGTCTTGTTGTCGGAGTGGTGCTGGAGATATGAACATGTTTTAGATGCCCCTTTAAAAAACATTAAAACACAAATTTGAAATAAAAAGAAGCATATTTTAAGTTTTATCATAAGTTTGTATCATGTAACTAGTCTGTGCTTAGTAGCCTAGGCTATGCTGCTACACGTGCTCATGTGTAGAATGCATGAAATACTGGTTCTTCTACACATGAAGGGATATTGTGAAATAGAGCCCATGCTGTTATTCTAAGAGTTGTTTGGTGAATGTATGTGTTTTAGAATCTTACTCTTAACGGAAGGCTATGAAATCAAACGTTCTAGAGTTGTTTGGTGAATGTATGTGTTTTAGAATCTTACTCTTAACGGAAGGCTATGAAATCAAACGTTCTAGAGTTGTTTGGTGAATGTATGTGTTTTAGAATCTTACTCTTAACGGAAGGCTATGAAATCAAAAAGTTCTTACCTGCATGAAGGATGATTTGTTTTTTTGGTAAACTCCTTTACCTTCTTTGTCAATTACCCATACTGTGCTAAATGCAGTTGCTAATATTGTCACGCATCAGACTTATACATTTAGTCTGGTCTTTAAGCTACGTGTATTAGTATAGGCCTATGTGTGAAATTAGTTTTGATATAATTTAGGTGTAGTTTCGATGGGCCGTTGTCAGATGGCAGTCAAGTGTCGGGTAGGAAGACGGGCAGAGGGGGAAAAAATGAAACGTCTTCCTAAAACAGATAATAACACAAACTCTGTTTGTGATATTGAAATTCTAACAACGACAGTGTGTTGAATATACTTATTTAGAAAAAAGTGAAGGACAGGGGGGACTTTGAAAATGGCAGAGTAATTAAAATGTTAAATTCATAGGACCTCAAAATGATGCTCTCGGCGCTTCTAGTGTTAATCAACAGATGAAAGGGAAAATGTAGTTAGCTTTTAGTTAGTTATCTGTGATTCATCTCTCCCCGTTCATCTTTCAAACACCCACGTGGGGTTGTATGCTCCTGAAAACCAATGAGTAGATGGGAGAGGCGGGTCTTGCAGTGCATTAAGCGTCTCTAATAGAAGTTCTATTTTAGCGCCCGGTTACGAGAGCAGTGTGGATGAAAATGATTGAATAACATGTACTCATACATTTATTTTGCAACGCTCGCACACGCGACGTGGACGGTGTGGTTTGGGTGTTAGGGTGTGCGCGCAGAACGCCATGCTAGCATACTGATTATCTCTCAGAACGCCATGCTAGCATACTGATTATCTCTCAGAACGCCATGCTAGCATACTGATTATCTCTCAGAACGCCATGCTAGCATACTGATTATCTCTCAGAACGCCATGCTAGCATACTGATTATCTCTCAGAACGTCATGCTAGCATACTGATTATCTCTCAGAACGTCATGCTAGCATACTGATTATCTCTCAGAACGTCATGCTAGCATACTGATTATCTCTCAGAACACCATGCTAGCATACTGATTATCTCTCAGAACGTCATGCTAGCATACTGATTATCTCTCAGAACGCCATGCTAGCATACTGATTATCTCTCAGAACGCCATGCTAGCATACTGATTATCTCTCAGAACGCCATGCTAGCATACTGATTATCTCTCAGAACACCATGCTAGCATACTGATTATCTCTCAGAACGTCATGCTAGCATACTGATTATCTCTCAGAACACCATGCTAGCATACTGATTATCTCTCAGAACGTCATGCTAGCATACTGATTATCTCTCAGAACACCATGCTAGCATACTGATTATCTCTCAGAACGCCATGCTAGCTTACTGATTATTGTAAGCTTTCCTAGCTTCAGGGGGAAGTTGGTTTCACCATTGGGGTGCCAGGACAGAGACATGCTTTCTGGGCTAAGTGGGAGCTGCCCTCCCGTAGGGGTAGGAGGGCCAAGAGACCAGAGGTGGTAGAACGGAGTGCTCGGGTTGGGGTAGGAGGGCCAAGAGACCAGAGGTGGTAGAACGGAGTGCTCGGGTTGGGGTAGGAGGGCCAAGAGACCAGAGGTGGTAGAACGGAGTGCTCGGGTTGGGGTAGGAGGGCCAAGAGACCAGAGGTGGTAGAACGGAGTGCTCGGGTTGGTGTAGGAGGGCCAAGAGACCAGAGGTGGTAGAACGGAGTGCTCGGGTTGGGGTAGGAGGGCCAAGAGACCAGAGGTGGTAGAACGAAGTGCTCGGGTTGGGGTAGGAGGGCCAAGAGACCAGAGGTGGTAGAACGGAGTGCTCGGGTTGGGGTAGGAGGGCCAAGAGACCAGAGGTGGTAGAACGGAGTGCTCGGGTTGGGGTGTAGGGTTTGATCATAGCCTGAAGGTAGGGAGGGACAGTTCCTCTTGCTACTCCGTAGGTGAGCACCATGGTCTAGTAGTGGATGCGAGCTTCAACTGGAAGCCAGTGGAGTGTGCGGAGGAGTGGGATGACATGGGAGAACTTGGGAAGGTTGAACACCAGGTGGGCTGCAGCGTGCTGGATAAGTTGCAGGGGCTTGATGGTACAAAGGGGGAGCCCAGCCAACAGCGAGTTGCAGTAGTCCAGACGGGAGATGACAAGTTCCTGGATTAGGACCTGCGTCACTTCCTGTATGAGGTAGGGTCGTGCTCTACGAATAGTGTAGAGCATGAACCTGCAGAGAACGAGTTCTTAGCACTCTAGGAGGGGGAAACTGTGGAGTCAACCATGATGGAGAGGTCTTGGAGCGAGCAGGCCTTCCCCAGGAGGAAGAGCAGCTCTATCTTGTCGAGGTTGAGCTTGAGGTGGTGGGCCGACATCCAAGCTGAATTATCTGCCAGGCACGGAGAGATGCGTGTCGCCACCTGGGTGTCAGAAGGGGGGAAGGAGAAAAGTAGTTGAGTGTCATCCTCATAGCAGTGATATGAGAGACCATATGAGGATATGACGGAGCCTAGTGACTTGATGTATAGAGAGAAGAAGAGAGGGCCTAGAACGGAGCCCTGGGAGACACCAGTAGTGAGAGTACGTGGTGCAGACACATATCCTCTCCACACCTCCTGGTAGGAGCGATCAGCCAGGTAGGATGCAATCCAGGAGTGTGCAGAGCCTGAGACTCGCAGCCCTGAGAGGGTGGAGAGGAGGATCTGATAGAGTCTGAGACACCCAGCCCTGAGAGGGTGGAGAGGAGGATCTGATAGAGTCTGAGACACCCAGCCCTGAGAGGATGGAGAGGAGGATCTGATAGAGTCTGAGACACCCAGCCCTGAGAGGGTGGAGAGGAGGATCTGATAGAGTCTGAGACACCCAGCCCTGAGAGGGTGGAGAGGAGGATCGGATAGAGTCTGAGACACCCAGCCCTGAGAGGGTGGAGAGGAGGATCTGATAGAGTCTGAGACACCCAGCCCTGAGAGGGTGGAGAGGAGGATCTGATAGAGTCTGAGACACCCAGCCCTGAGAGGGTGGAGAGGAGGATCTGATAGAGCCTGAGACACCCAGCCCTGAGAGGGTGGAGAGGAGGATCTGATAGAGCCTGAGACTCGCAGCCCTGAGAGGATGGAGAGGAGGATCTGATAGAGTCTGAGACACCCAGCCCTGAGAGGGTGGAGAGGAGGATCTGATAGAGCCTGAGACTCGCAGCCCTGAGAGGGCGGAGAAGAGGATCTGATAGAGCCTGAGACGCTCTCACAGCAGTCTCAGTTGAATGACCCGTCTTGAAGCCAGACTGGTTAGGGTCAAGGAGATCATTCTGAGAGAGATAGTGAGAAAGTTGGTCAGAGACAGAACGCTCAAGTGTTTTGGAAAGGAAAGAAAGAAGGGATGCTAGTCTGTAGTTTGATATCATATGAGTCAAGTGTTTGGTTTCTTGAGAAAGGGAGCGACTCGGGCCATTTTGAAGTCAGACGGGACGCAGCCAGTGGTCAGGGACGAGTTGATGTGGGAAGTGAGGAATGGGACCAGAGATGGTCTGGAGAAGGGAGGAGGGGATGGGGTGGAGAAGGGAGGAGGGGATGGGGTGGAGAAGGGAGGAGGGGATGGAGGTTGAGTGGGTAGGTTGGTGGGCGGCCAGAACTCGCTAGTCGCAGGATGTCATCTGGGGAGAAAGAGGTCAAGGCGTAGGGTAGTTCTGTGTGAATGGGACCAGTGGACTCAGTAGGCTGAGTTAATGAGGATGTTGTCAACCTTCTTTTCAAAGTGGTTGACAAAGTTGTCCGCAGAGAGGGAGGGGGATGAGGTGGAGGATTAAGGAGGGAGGAGAAGGTGGAACATAGTTTTCTAGAGGTTAGAGGCAGAATCTTGACATTTAGAGTGGTAGAAAGTGGCTTTAGCAGTGGATACAGAAGAAGAGAAGGTAGAGAGGAGAAAGTGGCTTTAGCAGTGGATACAGAAGAAGAGGTAGAGAGTGGAAGGATGATAGGTCCACAGCTGCCCGCAGCCCTGTTCTGTAAGCACACAATGAGTCACTCAGCCACGGAGCAGGAGGGGAGGGCCGAGCCGGCCAGGAGGAAACGGGACAGTGCCAGTCAGAGCATTCGGAAAGGAAGGAGAGTAGGGCTGAAGAGGTAGATTCAGCAGACAGGAGGGAGAACGATTTAGCAGAAGGGAGAGATGATGGCTAGGATTGGAGGAAAGGAAGACAGAAACAAAAACAAAGTAGTAATCAGAGACCTGGGGGGGTTGCAGTGAGATTAGTGGGAGAACAGAGACCTGGAGGAGGTTACAGTGAGTTTAGTAGGAGAACAGAGACCTGGAGGGGGGTTACAGTGAGATTAGTAGGAGAACAGAGACCTGGAGGAGGGTTACAGTGAGATTAGTAGGAAAACAGAGACCTGGGGGGGTTGCAGTGATATTAGTAGGAGAACAGAGACCTGGAGGGGGGTTACAGTGAGATTAGTAGGAGAACAGAGACCTGGAGGAGGGTTACAGTGAGATTAGTAGGAAAACAGAGACCTGGAGGAGGGTTACAGTGAGATTAGTAGGAGAACAGAGACCTGGAGGGGGGTTACAGTGAGATTAGTAGGAGAACAGAGACCTGGAGGAGGGTTACAGTGAGATTAGTAGGAGAACAGAGACCTGGAGGGGGGTTACAGTGAGATTAGTAGGAGAACAGAGACCTGGAGGGGGGTTACAGTGAGATTAGTAGGAGAACAGAGACCTGGAGGGGGGTTACAGTGAGATTAGTAGGAGAACAGAGACCTGGAGGGGGTTACAGTGAGATTAGTAGGAGAACAGAGACCTGGAGGGGGTTACAGTGAGATTAGTAGGAGAACAGAGACCTGGAGGAGGGTTGCAGTGAGATTAGTAGGAGAACAGAGACCTGGAGGGGGTTACAGTGAGATTAGTAGGAGAACAGAGACCTGGAGGGGGGTTACAGTGAGATTAGTAGGAGAACAGAGACATGGAGGGGGGTTACAGTGAGATTAGTAGGAGAACAGAGACCTGGAGGGGGGTAACAGTGAGATTAGTAGGAGAACAGAGACCTGGAGGGGGTTTCAGTGAGATTAGTAGGAGAACAGAGACCTGGAGGGGGGGTTACAGTGAGATTAGTAGGAGAACAGAGACCTGGAGGGGGTTACAGTGATATTAGTAGGAGAACAGAGACCTGGAGGGGGGTTGCAGTGAGATTAGTAGGAGAACAGAGACCTGGAGGGGGGTTACAGTGAGATTAGTAGGATAACAGAGACCTGGAGGGGGGTTACAGTGAGATTAGTAGGAGAACAGAGACCTGGAGGGGGGTTACAGTGAGATTAGTAGGAGAACAGAGACCTGGAGGGGGGTTACAGTGAGATTAGTAGGAGAACAGAGACCTGGATGGGTTTTACAGTGAGATTAGTAGGAGAACAGAGACCCGGAGGAGGGTTACAGTGAGATTAGTAGGAGAACAGAGACCTGGAGGGGGGTTACAGTGAGATTAGTAGGAGAACAGAGACCTGGAGGGGGGTTACAGTGAGATTAGTAGGAGACCAGAGACCTGGAGGGGGGTTACAGTGAGATTAGTAGGAGAACAGAGACCTGGAGGGGGGGTTACAGTGAGATTAGTAGGATAACAGAGACCTGGAGGGGGGGGGGGGGGGGGGGGGTTACAGTGAGATTAGTAGGAGAACGGAGACCTGGAGGAGGGTTACAGTGAGATTAGTAGGAGAACAGAGACCTGGAGGGGGTTGCAGTGAGATTAGTAGGAGAACAGAGACCTGGAGGGGGGTTACAGTCAGATTAGTAGGAGAACAGAGACCTGGAGGAGGGTTACAGTGAGATTAGTAGGAGAACAGAGACCTGGAGGGGGGTTACAGTCAGATTAGTAGGAGAACAGAGACCTGGAGGAGGGTTACAGTGAGATTAGTAGGAGAACAGAGACCTGGAGGGGGGTTACAGTCAGATTAGTAGGAGAACAGAGACCTGGAGGAGGGTTACAGTGAGATTAGTAGGAGAACAGAGACCTGGAGGGGGGTTACAGTCAGATTAGTAGGAGAACAGAGACCTGGAGGGGGGGTTACAGTGAGATTAGTAGGAGAACAGAGACCTGGAGGGGGGGGGGGGGGGGGGGTTACAGTGAGATTAGTAGGAGAACGGAGACCTGGAGGAGGGTTACAGTGAGATTAGTAGGAGAACAGAGACCTGGAGGGGGTTACAGTGAGATTAGTAGGCGAACAGAGACCTGGAGGGGGGTTACAGTCAGATTAGTAGGAGAACAGAGACCTGGAGGGGGGTTACAGTGAGATTAGTAGGAGAACAGAGACCTGGAGGGGGGTAACAGTGAGATTAGTAGGAGAACAGAGACCTGGAGGGGGTTACAGTGAGATTAGTAGGAGAACAGAGACCTGGAGGGGGGGTTACAGTGAGATTAGTAGGAGAACAGAGACCTGGAGGGGGTTACAGTGATATTAGTAGGAGAACAGAGACCTGGAGGGGGGTTGCAGTGAGATTAGTAGGAGAACAGAGACCTGGAGGAGGGGGGGGGGGGGGGTTACAGTGAGATTAGTAGGAAAACAGAGACCTGGAGGGGGGTTGCAGTGAGATTAGTAGGAGAACAGAGACCTGGAGGAGGGGGGGGGGGGTTACAGTGAGATTAGTAGGAAAACAGAGACCTGGAGGGGGGTTGCAGTGAGATTAGTAGGAGAACAGAGACCTGGAGGAGGGTTACAGTGAGATTAGTAGGAGAACAGAGACCTGGAGGGGGGTTGCAGTGAGATTAGTAGGAGAACAGAGACCTGGAGGGGGGTTACAGTCAGATTAGTAGGAGAACAGAGACCTGGAGGAGGGTTACAGTGAGATTAGTAGGAGAACAGAGACCTGGAGGGGGGTTACAGTCAGATTAGTAGGAGAACAGAGACCTGGAGGGGGGGTTACAGTGAGATTAGTAGGAGAACAGAGACCTGGAGGGGGGGGGGGGGGGGGGTTACAGTGAGATTAGTAGGAGAACGGAGACCTGGAGGAGGGTTACAGTGAGATTAGTAGGAGAACAGAGACCTGGAGGGGGTTACAGTGAGATTAGTAGGCGAACAGAGACCTGGAGGGGGGTTACAGTCAGATTAGTAGGAGAACAGAGACCTGGAGGGGGGTTACAGTGAGATTAGTAGGAGAACAGAGACCTGGAGGGGGGTAACAGTGAGATTAGTAGGAGAACAGAGACCTGGAGGGGGTTACAGTGAGATTAGTAGGAGAACAGAGACCTGGAGGGGGGGTTACAGTGAGATTAGTAGGAGAACAGAGACCTGGAGGGGGTTACAGTGATATTAGTAGGAGAACAGAGACCTGGAGGGGGGTTGCAGTGAGATTAGTAGGAGAACAGAGACCTGGAGGAGGGGGGGGGGGGGGTTACAGTGAGATTAGTAGGAAAACAGAGACCTGGAGGGGGGTTGCAGTGAGATTAGTAGGAGAACAGAGACCTGGAGGAGGGGGGGGGGGGGTTACAGTGAGATTAGTAGGAAAACAGAGACCTGGAGGGGGGTTGCAGTGAGATTAGTAGGAGAACAGAGACCTGGAGGAGGGTTACAGTGAGATTAGTAGGAGAACAGAGACCTGGAGGGGGGTTGCAGTGAGATTAGTAGGAGAACAGAGACCTGGAGGGGGTTACAGTGAGATTAGTAGGAGAACAGAGACCTGGAGGGGGTTACAGTGAGATTAGTAGGAGAACAGAGACCTGGAGGAGGGTTACAGTGAGATTAGTAGGAAAACAGAGACCTGGAGGGGGGTTACAGTGAGATTAGTAGGAGAACAGAGACCTGGAGGGGGGGTTACAGTGAGATTAGTAGGAGAACAGAGACCTGGAGGGGGGTTGCAGTGAGATTAGTAGGAGAACAGAGACCTGGAGGGGGGTTACAGTGAGATTAGTAGGAGAACAGAGACCTGGAGGGGGGGTTACAGTGAGATTAGTAGGAAAACAGCCTCTAGTGAAGATGAGGTCAAGCCTATTGCCTGCCTTGTGAGTGGGAGGGGATTAGAAAAGGGTGAAGTCAAAAGAGGCCAGGAGGGGAAAGAGAGGCTTGGAAAGAAAGAAATCAAAGGCAGACGTCGGGAGGTTGAAGTCGCCAAGTACGAAGAGCGCTGAGCCATCATCAGGGAATGAGTTTATCAAGGTGTCAAGCTCATTGAAGAACTCTCCAAGGGCACCTGGTGGGCGATAGATAACAACAATGCTAAGCTTGAGCGGACAGTCACAGCATGAAATTCAACTGAGGGGATGGACAGGTGAGAGAGGCCAGAAAAAGAAAAAAAATCTCCATTTAGGAGAAAACATGGATGTTATGATGTTTTACACTTCATGCACAGTCATCCCTGTCTGGTATTTCAAAACATTCGTTTTGAAACGTTCTGAAACAAACGTTCTGCAGGACAACACAACAACCCTCCCCTCCTGGATGTATGTTTTCACCGTGCTACTGTTGAAGTGGATAAGTAACAGCAGAGCAGCGTCATTCTGTCTGTCTGTCTGTCTGTGTGTCTGTCTGTCTGTCTGTCTGTGTGTCTGTGTGTCTGTGTGTGTATGTGTGTCTGTGTGTCTGTGTGTGTATCTGTGTATGTGTGTCTGTGTGTGTGTTGAAGAAGATGGATGGGGACTGGATTTTTCCTCCTCTCCTCTCCTCTCCTCTCCTCTCCTCTCCTCTCCTCTCCTCTCCTCTCCTCTCCTCTCCTCTCCCTCTCCTCTCCTCTCCCTCTTCTCTACCTCTCCTCTACTGACTCTACACTGAACAGTTTACACTGTGAACTACTACATAGTGTAAAGTTATATCCTAGTACGGGAGCCGCTTCCTGTGCTGTGGATGGTGGATTCACTCTCATGGAGAATATGACCCCTGTGCCTCGTCAGCTTTGTCAAAATAAAACTGAAGAATAGTCACGTTACACGGAGGATAATGCTTTCGTTATTAGCTCAGGAGGGACTGCACACCTACATGTTCTGTTACCATAGCTGTCTTATCTTAAGCTCTGAGATAATAACACAACACATTCTATTCCTGGGTCTGACATAACAACACATTCTATTCCTGGGTCTGACATAACAACACATTCTATTCCTGGGTCTGACATAACAACACATTCTATTCCTGGGTCTGACATAACAACACATTCTATTCCTGGGTCTGACATAATAACACATTCTATTCCTGGGTCTGACATAATAACACATTCTATTCCTGGGTCTGACATAATAACAACACATTCTATTCCTGGGCCTGACATAATAACACATTCTATTCCTGGATCTGACATAATAACACATTATATTCCTGGGTCTGACATAACAACACATTCTATTCCTGGGTCTGACATAATAACACATTATATTACTGGGTCTGACATAATAACACATTCTATTCCTGGGTCTGACATAACAACACATTCTATTCCTGGATCTGACATAATAACACATTCTATTCCTGGGTCTGACATAATAACACATTCTATTCCTGGGTCTGACATAATAACACATTCTATTCCTGGGTCTGACATAATAATAACACATTCTATTCCTGGGTCTGACATAATAATAACACATTATATTCCTGGGTCTGACATAATAACACATTCTAATACTGGGTCTGTCAACAGAAAGAGAAGATAAAGTATAGCCGTTTCCCAAATGGCACCCTATTCTCTATTTAGTGCACTATTTTAACCAGGGCCCATACATACCTGATCAAAAGTAGTGCACTATATAGGGAGTAGGGTGCAATTTGGGATGCACAAATAATGTTTCATAAATGGAGATTCAATTCAATCTAATTTCCCTGTTACCGCATTTTACTATAATTTCAGAAGTCTGTTTCATACAATAATACTGCATTTATGGAGAGGATGGAGATGCTATATAAGCATATTAACATGGTAAATGACTGGGTATTAACATGGTAAATGACTGGGTATTAACATGGTAGATGACTGGATATTAACATGGTAAATGACTGGGTATGAACATGGTAAATGACAGGGTATGAACATGGTAGATGACTGGGTATTAACATGGTAAATGACTGGGGTATTAACATGGTAAATGACTGGGTATTAACATAGTAAATGACTGGGTATTAACATGGTAGATGACTGGATATTAACATGGTAAATGACTGGGTATTAACATGGTAGATGACTGGATATTAACATGGTAAATGACTGGGTATTAACATGGTAAATTACTGGGTATTAACATGGTAGATGACTGGATATTAACATGGTAAATGACTGGGTATTAACATGGTAAATGACTGGGTATTAACATGGTAGATGACTGGGTATTAACATGGTAAATGACTGGGTATTAACATGGTAAATGACTGGGTATTAACATGGTAAATGACTGGGTATGAACATGGTAAATGACTGGGTATGAACATGGTAAATGACAGGGTATGAACATGGTAGATGACTGGGTATTAACATGGTAAATGACTGGGTATGAACATGGTAAATGACTGGGTATTAACATGGTAAATGACTGGGTATTAACATGGTACATGACTGGGTATTAACATGGTAGATGACTGGGTATTAACATGGTAAATGACTGGGGTATTAACATGGTAAATGACTGGGTATTAACATGGTAAATGACTGGGTATTAACATGTCAGATGACTAGGTATTAACATGGTAAATGACTGGGTATTAACATGGTAGATGTCTGGGTATTAACACGGTAAATGACTGGGTATTAACATGGTAAATGACTGGGTATTAACATGGTAAATGACTGGGTATTAACACGGTAAATGACTGGGTATTAGCAGGGTAAATGACTGGGTATTAACATGGTAAAGACTTGGTATTAACATGGTAAATGACTGGGTATTAACATGGTAAATTGCTTGGTATTAACATGGTAAATGACTGGGTATTAACATGGTAAATGACAGGGTATTAACATGGTAGATGACTTGGTATTAACATGGTAAATGACTGGGTATTAACATGGTAAATGACTGGGGTATTAACGTGGTAGATGAATGGGTATTAACATGGTAAATGACTGGGGTATTAACGTGGTAGATGACTGGGTATTACCATGGTAAATGACTGGGTATTAACATGGTAAATGACTGGGTATTAGCATGGTAAATGACTGGGTATTAGCATGGTAAATGACTGGGTATTAACATGGTAAATGACTGGGGTATTAACACGGTAAATGACTGGGTATGAACATGGTAAATGACTGGGTATTAACATGGTAGATGACTGGGTATTAACATGGTAAATTACTGGGTATTAACATGGTAAATGACTGGGTATTAACATGGTAGATGACTGGGTATTAACATGGTAAATGACAGGGTAACATGGTAAATGACTGGGTATTAACATGGTAAATGACTGGGTATTAAAATGGTAGATGACTGGGTATTAACATAGTAAATGACTGGGTATTAACATGGTAAATGACTGGGTATTAACATGGTAGATGACTGGGTATTAACATGGTAAATGACTGGGGTATTAACATGGTAAATGACTGGGTATTAACATGGTAAATGACTGGTTATTAACATGGTAGATGACTGGGTATTAACATGTTAAATGACTGGGTATTAACATGGTAAATGACTGGGTATTAACATGGTAAATGACAGGGTAACATGGTAAATGACTGGGTATTAACATGGTAAATGACTGGGTATTAAAATGGTAGATGACTGGGTATTAACATAGTAAATGACTGGGTATTAACATGGTAAATGACTGGGTATTAACACGGTAGATGACTGGGTATTAACATGGTAAATTACTGGGTATTAACATGGTAAATGACTGGGTATTAACATGGTAGATGACTGGGTATTAACATGGTAAATGACTGGGTATTAACACGGTAAATGACTGGGTATTAACATGGTAAATGACTGGGTATTAACATGGTAGATGACTGGGTATTAACATGGTAAATGACTGGGTATTAACATGGTAAATGACTGGGTATTAACATGGTAAATGACAGGGTAACATGGTAAATGACTGGGTATTAACATGGTAAATGACTGGGTATTAACATGGTAAATGACAGGGTAACATGGTAAATGACTGGGTATTAACATGGTAGATGACTGGGTATTAACATGGTAAATGACTGGGTATTAACACGGTAAATGACTGGGTATTAACATGGTAAATGACTGGGTATTAACATGGTAGATGACTGGGTATTAACATGGTAAATGACTGGGTATTAACATGGTAAATGACTGGGTATTAACATGGTAAATGACAGGGTAACATGGTAAATGACTGGGTATTAACATGGTAAATGACTGGGTATTAAAATGGTAGATGACTGGGTATTAACATAGTAAATGACTGGGTATTAACATGGTAAATGACTGGGTATTAACATGGTAGATGACTGGGTATTAACATGGTAAATGACTGGGGTATTAACATGGTAAATGACTGGGTATTAACATGGTAAATGACTGGTTATTAACATGGTAGATGACTGGGTATTAACATGTTAAATGACTGGGTATTAACATGGTAAATGACTGGGTATTAACATGGTAAATGACAGGGTAACATGGTAAATGACTGGGTATTAACATGGTAAATGACTGGGTATTAAAATGGTAGATGACTGGGTATTAACATAGTAAATGACTGGGTATTAACATGGTAAATGACTGGGTATTAACATGGTAGATGACTGGGTATTAACATGGTAAATGACTGGGGTATTAACATGGTAAATGACTGGGGTATGAACATGGTATATGACTGGGTATTAACATGGTAGATGACTGGGTATTAACATGGTAAATGACTGGGTATTAACATGGTAGATGACTAGGTATTAGCATGGTAAATGACTGGGTATTAACATGGTAAATGACTGGGTATTAACATGGTAGATGACTGGGTATTAACATGGTAAATGACTGGGTATGAACATGGTAAATGACTGGGTATTAACATGGTAAATGACTGGGTATTAACATGGTACATGACTGGGTATTAACATGGTAGATGACTGGGTATTAACATGGTAAATGACTGGGGTATTAACATGGTAAATGACTGGGTATTAACATGGTAAATGACTGGGTATTAACATGGCAGATGACTAGGTATTAACATGGTAAATGCCTGGGTATTAACATGGTAGATGTCTGGGTATTAACACGGTAAATGACTGGGTATTAACATGGTAAATGACTGGGTATTAACATGGTAGATGTCTGGGTATTAACACGGTAAATGACTGGGTATTAACATGGTAAATGACTGGGTATTAACATGGTAAATGACTGGGTATTAACACGGTAACTGACTGGGTATTAGCATGGTAAATGACTGGGTATTAACATGGTAAAGACTTGGTATTAACATGGTAAATGACTGGGTATTAACATGGTAAATTGCTTGGTATTAACATGGTAAATGACTGGGTATTAACATGGTAAATGACAGGGTATTAACATGGTAGATGACTTGGTATTAACATGGTAAATGACTGGGTATTAACATGGTAAATGACTGGGGTATTAACGTGGTAGATGAATGGGTATTAACATGGTAAATGACTGGGGTATTAACGTGGTAGATGACTGGGTATTACCATGGTAAATGACTGGGTATTAACATGGTAAATGACTGGGTATTAGCATGGTAAATGACTGGGTATTAGCATGGTAAATGACTGGGTATTAACACGGTAAATGACTGGGTATGAACATGGTAAATGACTGGGTATTAACATGGTAGATGACTGGGTATTAACATGGTAAATTACTGGGTATTAACATGGTAAATGACTGGGTATTAACATGTTAGATGACTGGGTATTAACATGGTAAATGACTGGGTATTAACATGGTAGATGACTGGATATTAACATGGTAAATGACTGGGTATTAACATGGTAAATTACTGGGTATTAACATGGTAGATGACTGGATATTAACATGGTAAATGACTGGGTATTAACATGGTAGATGACTGGGTATTAACATGGTAAATGACTGGGTATTAACATGGTAAATGACTGGGTATTAACATGGTAAATGACTGGGTATGAACATGGTAAATGACTGGGTATGAACATGGTAAATGACAGGGTATGAACATGGTAGATGACTGGGTATTAACATGGTAAATGACTGGGTATGAACATGGTAAATGACTGGGTATTAACATGGTAAATGACTGGGTATTAACATGGTACATGACTGGGTATTAACATGGTAGATGACTGGGTATTAACATGGTAAATGACTGGGGTATTAACATGGTAAATGACTGGGTATTAACATGGTAAATGACTGGGTATTAACATGTCAGATGACTAGGTATTAACATGGTAAATGACTGGGTATTAACATGGTAGATGTCTGGGTATTAACACGGTAAATGACTGGGTATTAACATGGTAAATGACTGGGTATTAACATGGTAAATGACTGGGTATTAACACGGTAAATGACTGGGTATTAGCAGGGTAAATGACTGGGTATTAACATGGTAAAGACTTGGTATTAACATGGTAAATGACTGGGTATTAACATGGTAAATTGCTTGGTATTAACATGGTAAATGACTGGGTATTAACATGGTAAATGACAGGGTATTAACATGGTAGATGACTTGGTATTAACATGGTAAATGACTGGGTATTAACATGGTAAATGACTGGGGTATTAACGTGGTAGATGAATGGGTATTAACATGGTAAATGACTGGGGTATTAACGTGGTAGATGACTGGGTATTACCATGGTAAATGACTGGGTATTAACATGGTAAATGACTGGGTATTAGCATGGTAAATGACTGGGTATTAGCATGGTAAATGACTGGGTATTAACATGGTAAATGACTGGGGTATTAACACGGTAAATGACTGGGTATGAACATGGTAAATGACTGGGTATTAACATGGTAGATGACTGGGTATTAACATGGTAAATTACTGGGTATTAACATGGTAAATGACTGGGTATTAACATGGTAGATGACTGGGTATTAACATGGTAAATGACAGGGTAACATGGTAAATGACTGGGTATTAACATGGTAAATGACTGGGTATTAAAATGGTAGATGACTGGGTATTAACATAGTAAATGACTGGGTATTAACATGGTAAATGACTGGGTATTAACATGGTAGATGACTGGGTATTAACATGGTAAATGACTGGGGTATTAACATGGTAAATGACTGGGTATTAACATGGTAAATGACTGGTTATTAACATGGTAGATGACTGGGTATTAACATGTTAAATGACTGGGTATTAACATGGTAAATGACTGGGTATTAACATGGTAAATGACAGGGTAACATGGTAAATGACTGGGTATTAACATGGTAAATGACTGGGTATTAAAATGGTAGATGACTGGGTATTAACATAGTAAATGACTGGGTATTAACATGGTAAATGACTGGGTATTAACACGGTAGATGACTGGGTATTAACATGGTAAATTACTGGGTATTAACATGGTAAATGACTGGGTATTAACATGGTAGATGACTGGGTATTAACATGGTAAATGACTGGGTATTAACACGGTAAATGACTGGGTATTAACATGGTAAATGACTGGGTATTAACATGGTAGATGACTGGGTATTAACATGGTAAATGACTGGGTATTAACATGGTAAATGACTGGGTATTAACATGGTAAATGACAGGGTAACATGGTAAATGACTGGGTATTAACATGGTAAATGACTGGGTATTAACATGGTAAATGACAGGGTAACATGGTAAATGACTGGGTATTAACATGGTAGATGACTGGGTATTAACATGGTAAATGACTGGGTATTAACACGGTAAATGACTGGGTATTAACATGGTAAATGACTGGGTATTAACATGGTAGATGACTGGGTATTAACATGGTAAATGACTGGGTATTAACATGGTAAATGACTGGGTATTAACATGGTAAATGACAGGGTAACATGGTAAATGACTGGGTATTAACATGGTAAATGACTGGGTATTAAAATGGTAGATGACTGGGTATTAACATAGTAAATGACTGGGTATTAACATGGTAAATGACTGGGTATTAACATGGTAGATGACTGGGTATTAACATGGTAAATGACTGGGGTATTAACATGGTAAATGACTGGGTATTAACATGGTAAATGACTGGTTATTAACATGGTAGATGACTGGGTATTAACATGTTAAATGACTGGGTATTAACATGGTAAATGACTGGGTATTAACATGGTAAATGACAGGGTAACATGGTAAATGACTGGGTATTAACATGGTAAATGACTGGGTATTAAAATGGTAGATGACTGGGTATTAACATAGTAAATGACTGGGTATTAACATGGTAAATGACTGGGTATTAACATGGTAGATGACTGGGTATTAACATGGTAAATGACTGGGGTATTAACATGGTAAATGACTGGGGTATGAACATGGTATATGACTGGGTATTAACATGGTAGATGACTGGGTATTAACATGGTAAATGACTGGGTATTAACATGGTAGATGACTAGGTATTAGCATGGTAAATGACTGGGTATTAACATGGTAAATGACTGGGTATTAACATGGTAGATGACTGGGTATTAACATGGTAAATGACTGGGTATGAACATGGTAAATGACTGGGTATTAACATGGTAAATGACTGGGTATTAACATGGTACATGACTGGGTATTAACATGGTAGATGACTGGGTATTAACATGGTAAATGACTGGGGTATTAACATGGTAAATGACTGGGTATTAACATGGTAAATGACTGGGTATTAACATGGCAGATGACTAGGTATTAACATGGTAAATGCCTGGGTATTAACATGGTAGATGTCTGGGTATTAACACGGTAAATGACTGGGTATTAACATGGTAAATGACTGGGTATTAACATGGTAGATGTCTGGGTATTAACACGGTAAATGACTGGGTATTAACATGGTAAATGACTGGGTATTAACATGGTAAATGACTGGGTATTAACACGGTAACTGACTGGGTATTAGCATGGTAAATGACTGGGTATTAACATGGTAAAGACTTGGTATTAACATGGTAAATGACTGGGTATTAACATGGTAAATTGCTTGGTATTAACATGGTAAATGACTGGGTATTAACATGGTAAATGACAGGGTATTAACATGGTAGATGACTTGGTATTAACATGGTAAATGACTGGGTATTAACATGGTAAATGACTGGGGTATTAACGTGGTAGATGAATGGGTATTAACATGGTAAATGACTGGGGTATTAACGTGGTAGATGACTGGGTATTACCATGGTAAATGACTGGGTATTAACATGGTAAATGACTGGGTATTAGCATGGTAAATGACTGGGTATTAGCATGGTAAATGACTGGGTATTAACATGGTAAATGACTGGGGTATTAACACGGTAAATGACTGGGTATGAACATGGTAAATGACTGGGTATTAACATGGTAGATGACTGGGTATTAACATGGTAAATTACTGGGTATTAACATGGTAAATGACTGGGTATTAACATGTTAGATGACTGGGTATTAACATGGTAAATGACTGGGTATTAACACGGTAAATGACTGGGTATTAACATGGTAAATGACTGGGTATTAACATGGTAGATGACTGGGTATTAACATGGTAAATGACTGGGTATTAACATGGTAAATGACTGGGTATTAACATGGTAAATGACAGGGTAACATGGTAAATGACTGGGTATTAACATGGTAAATGACTGGGTATTAAAATGGTAGATGACTGGGTATTAACATAGTAAATGACTGGGTATTAACATGGTAAATGACACGGTATTAACATGGTAGATGACTGGGTATTAACATGGTAAATGACTGGGGTATTAACATGGTAAATGACTGGGTATTAACATGGTAAATGACTGGTTATTAACATGGTAGATGACTGGGTATTAACATGTTAAATGACTGGGTATTAACATGGTAAATGACTGGGTATTAACATGGTAAATGACAGGGTAACATGGTAAATGACTGGGTATTAACATGGTAAATGACTGGGTATTAAAATGGTAGATGACTGGGTATTAACATAGTAAATGACTGGGTATTAACATGGTAAATGACTGGGTATGAACATGGTAAATGACTGGGTATTAACATGGTAAATGACTGGGTATTAACATGGTACATGACTGGGTATTAACATGGTAGATGACTGGGTATTAACATGGTAAATGACTGGGGTATTAACATGGTAAATGACTGGGTATTAACATGGTAAATGACTGGGTATTAACATGGCAGATGACTAGGTATTAACATGGTAAATGCCTGGGTATTAACATGGTAGATGTCTGGGTATTAACACGGTAAATGACTGGGTATTAACATGGTAAATGACTGGGTATTAACATGGTAGATGTCTGGGTATTAACACGGTAAATGACTGGGTATTAACATGGTAAATGACTGGGTATTAACATGGTAAATGACTGGGTATTAACACGGTAAATGACTGGGTATTAGCATGGTAAATGACTGGGTATTAACATGGTAAAGACTTGGTATTAACATGGTAAATGACTGGGTATTAACATGGTAAATTGCTTGGTATTAACATGGTAAATGACTGGGTATTAACATGGTAAATGACAGGGTATTAACATGGTAGATGACTTGGTATTAACATGGTAAATGACTGGGTATTAACATGGTAAATGACTGGGGTATTAACGTGGTAGATGAATGGGTATTAACATGGTAAATGACTGGGGTATTAACGTGGTAGATGACTGGGTATTACCATGGTAAATGACTGTGTATTAACATGGTAAATGACTGGGTATTAGCATGGTAAATGACTGGGTATTAGCATGGTAAATGACTGGGTATTAACATGGTAAATGACTGGGGTATTAACACGGTAAATGACTGGGTATGAACATGGTAAATGACTGGGTATTAACATGGTAGATGACTGGGTATTAACATGGTAAATTACTGGGTATTAACATGGTAGATGACTGGGTATTAACATGTTAAATGACTGGGTATTAACATGGTAAATGACTGGGTATTAACATGGTAAATGACTGGGGTATTAACATGGTAAATTACTGGGTATTAACATGGTAAATGACTGGTTATTAACATGGTAGATGACTGGGTATTAACATGTTAAATGACTGGGTATTAACATGGTAAATGACTGGGTATTAACATGGTAAATGACAGGGTAACATGGTAAATGACTGGGTATTAAAATGGTAGATGACTGGGTATTAACATAGTAAATGACTGGGTATTAACATGGTAAATGACACGGTATTAACATGGTAGATGACTGGGTATTAACATGGTAAATGACTGGGGTATTAACATGGTAAATGACTGGGTATTAACATGGTAAATGACTGGTTATTAACATGGTAGATGACTGGGTATTAACATGTTAAATGACTGGGTATTAACATGGTAAATGACTGGGTATTAACATGGTAAATGACAGGGTAACATGGTAAATGACTGGGTATTAACATGGTAAATGACTGGGTATTAAAATGGTAGATGACTGGGTATTAACATAGTAAATGACTGGGTATTAACATGGTAAATGACTGGGTATGAACATGGTAAATGACTGGGTATTAACATGGTAAATGACTGGGTATTAACATGGTACATGACTGGGTATTAACATGGTAGATGACTGGGTATTAACATGGTAAATGACTGGGGTATTAACATGGTAAATGACTGGGTATTAACATGGTAAATGACTGGGTATTAACATGGTAGATGACTGGGTATTAACATGTTAAATGACTGGGTATTAACATGGTAAATGACTGGGTATTAACATGGTAAATGACAGGGTAACATGGTAAATGACTGGGTATTAACATGGTAAATGACTGGGTATTAAAATGGTAGATGACTGGGTATTAACATAGTAAATGACTGGGTATTAACATGGTAAATGACTGGGTATTAACATGGTAGATGACTGGGTATTAACATGGTAAATGACTGGGGTATTAACATGGTAAATGACTGGGGTATGAACATGGTAAATGACTGGGTATTAACATGGTAGATGACTGGGTATTAACATGGTAAATGACTGGGTATTAACATGGTAGATGACTGGGTATTAACATGGTAAATGACTGGGTATTAACATGGTAAATGACTGGGTATTAACATGGTAAATGACTGGGTATTAACATGGTAGATGACTGGGTATTAACATGGTAAATGACTGGGTATGAACATGGTAAATGACTGGGTATTAACATGGTAAATGACTGGGTATTAACATGGTACATGACTGGGTATTAACATGGTAGATGACTGGGTATTAACATGGTAAATGACTGGGGTATTAACATGGTAAATGACTGGGTATTAACATGGTAAATGACTGGGTATTAACATGGCAGATGACTAGGTATTAACATGGTAAATGCCTGGGTATTAACATGGTAGATGTCTGGGTATTAACACGGTAAATGACTGGGTATTAACATGGTAAATGACTGGGTATTAACATGGTAGATGTCTGGGTATTAACACGGTAAATGACTGGGTATTAACATGGTAAATGACTGGGTATTAACATGGTAAATGACTGGGTAGTAACACGGTAAATGACTGGGTATTAGCATGGTAAATGACTGGGTATTAACATGGTAAAGACTTGGTATTAACATGGTAAATGACTGGGTATTAACATGGTAAATTGCTTGGTATTAACATGGTAAATGACTGGGTATTAACATGGTAAATGACAGGGTATTAACATGGTAGATGACTTGGTATTAACATGGTAAATGACTGGGTATTAACATGGTAAATGACTGGGGTATTAACGTGGTAGATGAATGGGTATTAACATGGTAAATGACTGGGGTATTAACGTGGTAGATGACTGGGTATTACCATGGTAAATGACTGGGTATTAACATGGTAAATGACTGGGTATTAGCATGGTAAATGACTGGGTATTAGCATGGTAAATGACTGGGTATTAACATGGTAAATGACTGGGGTATTAACACGGTAAATGACTGGGTATGAACATGGTAAATGACTGGGTATTAACATGGTAGATGACTGGGTATTAACATGGTAAATTACTGGGTATTAACATGGTAAATGACTGGGTATTAACATGGTAGATGACTGGGTATTAACATGGTAAATGACTGGGTATTAACACGGTAAATGACTGGGTATTAACATGGTAAATGACTGGGTATTAACATGGTAGATGACTGGGTATTAACATGGTAAATGACTGGGTATTAACATGGTAAATGACTGGGTATTAACATGGTAAATGACAGGGTAACATGGTAAATGACTGGGTATTAACATGGTAAATGACTGGGTATTAAAATGGTAGATGACTGGGTATTAACATAGTAAATGACTGGGTATTAACATGGTAAATGACTGGGTATTAACATGGTAGATGACTGGGTATTAACATGGTAAATGACTGGGGTATTAACATGGTAAATGACTGGGTATTAACATGGTAAATGACTGGTTATTAACATGGTAGATGACTGGGTATTAACATGGTAAATGACTGGGTATTAACATGGTAGATGACTGGGTATTAACATGGTAAATGACTGGGTATTAACATGGTAAATGACTGGGTATTAACATGGTAAATGACTGGGTATTAACATGGTAGATGACTGGGTATTAACATGGTAAATGACTGGGTATGAACATGGTAAATGACTGGGTATTAACATGGTAAATGACTGGGTATTAACATGGTACATGACTGGGTATTAACATGGTAGATGACTGGGTATTAACATGGTAAATGACTGGGGTATTAACATGGTAAATGACTGGGTATTAACATGGTAAATGACTGGGTATTAACATGGCAGATGACTAGGTATTAACATGGTAAATGCCTGGGTATTAACATGGTAGATGTCTGGGTATTAACACGGTAAATGACTGGGTATTAACATGGTAAATGACTGGGTATTAACATGGTAGATGTCTGGGTATTAACACGGTAAATGACTGGGTATTAACATGGTAAATGACTGGGTATTAACATGGTAAATGACTGGGTATTAACACGGTAAATGACTGGGTATTAGCATGGTAAATGACTGGGTATTAACATGGTAAAGACTTGGTATTAACATGGTAAATGACTGGGTATTAACATGGTAAATTGCTTGGTATTAACATGGTAAATGACTGGGTATTAACATGGTAAATGACAGGGTATTAACATGGTAGATGACTTGGTATTAACATGGTAAATGACTGGGTATTAACATGGTAAATGACTGGGGTATTAACGTGGTAGATGAATGGGTATTAACATGGTAAATGACTGGGGTATTAACGTGGTAGATGACTGGGTATTACCATGGTAAATGACTGGGTATTAACATGGTAAATGACTGGGTATTAGCATGGTAAATGACTGGGTATTAGCATGGTAAATGACTGGGTATTAACATGGTAAATGACTGGGGAATTAACACGGTAAATGACTGGGTATGAACATGGTAAATGACTGGGTATTAACATGGTAGATGACTGGGTATTAACATGGTAAATTACTGGGTATTAACATGGTAAATGACTGGGTATTAACATGGTAGATGACTGGGTATTAACATGGTAAATGACTGGGTATTAACACGGTAAATGACTGGGTATTAACATGGTAAATGACTGGGTATTAACATGGTAGATGACTGGGTATTAACATGGTAAATGACTGGGTATTAACATGGTAAATGACTGGGTATTAACATGGTAAATGACAGGGTAACATGGTAAATGACTGGGTATTAACATGGTAAATGACTGGGTATTAAAATGGTAGATGACTGGGTATTAACATAGTAAATGACTGGGTATTAACATGGTAAATGACTGGGTATTAACATGGTAGATGACTGGGTATTAACATGGTAAATGACTGGGGTATTAACATGGTAAATGACTGGGTATTAACATGGTAAATGACTGGTTATTAACATGGTAGATGACTGGGTATTAACATGTTAAATGACTCGGTATTAACATGGTAAATGACTGGGTATTAACATGGTAAATGACAGGGTAACATGGTAAATGACTGGGTATTAACATGGTAAATGACTGGGTATTAAAATGGTAGATGACTGGGTATTAACATAGTAAATGACTGGGTATTAACATGGTAAATGACTGGGTATTAACATGGTAAATGACTGGGTATGAACATGGTAAATGACTGGGTATGAACATGGTAAATGACAGGGTATGAACATGGTAGATGACTGGGTATTAACATGGTAAATGACTGGGTATGAACATGGTAAATGACAGGGTATGAACATGGTAGATGACTGGGTATTAACATGGTAGATGACTGGGTATTAACATGGTAAATGACTGGGTATTAACATTGTAGATGACTGGGTATTAACATGGTAAATGACTGGGGTATTAACATGGTAAATGACTGGGTATTAACATGGTAAATGACTGGGTATTAACATGGCAGATGACTAGGTATTAACATGGTAAATGACTGGGTATTAACATGGTAGATGTCTGGGTATTAACACGGTAAATGACTGGGTATTAACATGGTAAATGACTGGGTATTAACATGGTAGATGTCTGGGTATTAACACGGTAAATGACTGGGTATTAACATGGTAAATGACTGGGTATTAACATGGTAAATGACTGGGTATTAACACGGTAAATGACTGGGTATTAGCATGGTAAATGACTGGGTATTAACATGGTAAAGACTTGGTATTAACATGGTAAATGACTGGGTATTAACATGGTAAATTGCTTGGTATTAACATGGTAAATGACTGGGTATTGACATGGTAAATGACAGGGTATTAACATGGTAGATGACTTGGTATTAACATGGTAAATGACTGGGTATTAACATTGTAAATGACTGGGGTATTAACGTGGTAGATTAATGGGTATTAACATGGTAAATGACTGGGGTATTAACGTGGTAGATGACTGGGTATTACCATGGTAAATGACTGGGTATTAACATGGTAAATGACTGGGTATTAGCATGGTAAATGACTGGGTATTAGCATGGTAAATGACTGGGTATTAACATGGTAAATGACTGGGGTATTAACACGGTAAATGACTGTTTATGAACATGGTAAATGACTCGGTATTAACATGGTAGATGACTGGGTATTAACATGGTAAATTACTGGGTATTAGCATGGTAAATGACTGGGTATTAGCATGGTAAATGACTGGGTATTAACATGGTAAATGACTGGGGTATTAACACGGTAAATGACTGGGTATGAACATGGTAAATGACTGGGTATTAACATGGTAGATGACTGGGTATTAACATGGTAAATTACTGGGTATTAACATGGTAAATGACTGGGTATTAACATGGTAGATGACTGGGTATTAACATGGTAAATGACTGGGTATTAACATGGTAGATGACTGGGTATTAACATGGTAAATGACTGGGTATTAACATGGTAGATGCCTGGGTATTAACATGGTAAAACAATTAATTGTAAGAATTATACTAATTGTAGTAGTAGGAAGAATGGGTCCTTTCTAGGTACGATTTCTAGCTACCTGGTCCCTAGCTACACTACATGACCACCACTGTTAACTACCTGGTTCCTAGCTACCTGGTCCCTAGCTACCTGGTTCCTAGCTACCTGGTTCCAAGCTAAACTACATGACCACCACTGTTAACTACCTGGTTCCTAGCTACATTACATGACCACCACTGTTAACTACCTGGTTCCTAGCTACACTACATGACCACCACTGTTAACTACCTGGTTCCTAGCTACCTGGTCCCTAGCTACCTGGTTCCTAGCTACCTGGTTCCTAGCTACACTACATGACCACCACTGTTAACTACCTGGTTCCTAGCTACACTACATGACCACCACTGTTAACTACCTGGTCCCTAGCTACATTACATGACCAAAGTATGTGGCCACCTGCTCGTCAAACATCTCATTCCAAAATCATTGGCATTAATATGGAGTTGGTCCCCTTTTGCTGCTATAACAGCCTCCATCCAGTCTTCTGCGAAGGCTTTCCACTAGATGTTGGAACATTGCTGAGGGGACTTGCTTCCTGGCTTGAATTGGCTCGTGTTCCAATTCCAAAGGTGTTCCATGGGGTTGAGGTCAGGGCTCTGTGCAGGCCAGTCAAGTTCTTCCACACCGATCTCGACAAACCGTTTCTGTATGGACCTCACTTTGTGCACGGGGGCATTGTCATGCTGAAACAGGAAAGGGCCTTCCACAAACTGTTGTCACAAAGTTGGAAGCACATAATCGTCTAGAGTGTCAATGCTGAGTTAAGATTTCCCTTCGCTGGAACTAAGGGGGCCTAGTCCGAACCATGAAAAACTGCCCAAGACCATTATTCCTCCTCCACCAAACCTTACAGTTGGCACTATGCATTGGGCAGTTAGCAATCTCCTAGCATCAGCAGGTATCCTAGTGGTTAGAGCATTGGGCCAGTAACCGAATGGTTGCTGGATTGAATCCCCAAGCTGACAAGGTAAAAATCTGGCGTTTTGCCCCTGAACAAGGCAGTTAACCCACTGTTCCCCGGTAGTCCGTCATTGTAATTAAGAATTTGTTCTTAACTGATTTGTCTAGTTAAATAAAGGTTAAATAAATAAATACAATAAAAAAAAAGAAGAAGATTTGTCTGTCGTACTGCCAGATGGTGAAGCGTGATGCATCACTCCAGAGAATGCGTTTTCACTGCTCCAGAGTCCAATGGGGTCGAGCTTTACACCAATCCGTACAACGCTTGGTAATGAGCGTGGTGATCTTAGGCTTGTGTGCGGCTGCTCGGCCATGGAAACCCATTTCATGAAGCTCCAGACGGACAGTTCTTCTGCTGACGTTGCTTCGAGAGGCCGTGGTGAGTGTTGCAACTGAGGACAGGTGATTTTTATGCGCTACACGCTTCTGCACTCGGTGGTCTCGTTCTGTGAGCTTGTGTGGCCTACCACTTCATAGTTGAACCGTTGTTGCTCCTAGATGTTTTCATTTCACAATGATAGCACTTACAGTTGACTGGGGCAGCTCTAGCAGAGCAGCAATTTGACAAAACATCCTATGACGGTGCCACGTTGAAAGTCACTGAGCTCTTCAGTAAGGCCATTCTACTGCCAATTTTTGTCTATGGAGATTGCGTGGCTGTGAGCTCGATGTTATACATCTGTCAGCAACGGGTGTGGCTGAAATAGCCGAATCCACTAATTTCAAGGGGTGTCCATATACTTTTGTATATCGTGTATTAAATGGAATATTAAAGTTTTGAAAACAGAGACATTTAAAAAAAAATATATATATTAAGCAAGTAAAAGCCACTTTGGTTTGTGTTTGATGGGGTTGTTTATTTAGGGCATACTGAAGCAGGCCTGAGTGTTTATTTAGGGCATACTGAAGCAGGCCTGAGTGTTTCTTTAGGGCATGCTGGAGCAGGCCTGAGTGTTTCTTTAGGGCATACTAAAGCAGGCCTGAGTGTTTATTTAGGGCATACTAAAGCAGGCCTGAGTGTTTATTTAGGGCATACTGAAACAGGCCTGAGTGTTTCTTTAGGGCATACTAAGACAGGTCTCAGTGTTTATTTAGAATGTACTGAAGCAGGCCTGAGTGTTTCTTTAGGGCATACTGAAACAGGCCTGAGTGTTTCTTTAGGGCATACTAAGACAGGTCTCAGTGTTTATTTAGAGTGTACTGAAGCAGGCCTGAGTGTTTATTTAGGGCATACTAAAGCAGGCCTGAGTGTTTATTTAGGGCATACTAAAGCAGGCCTGAGTGTTTATTTAGGGCATACTAAAGCAGGCCTGAGTGTTTCTTTAGGGCATACAAAAGCAGGCCTGAGTGTTTATTTAGGGCATACTAAAGCAGGCCTGAGTGTTTATTTAGCGCATACTAAAACAGGCCTGAGAGTTTCTTTAGGGCATACTAAAACTGAGAGTTTCTTTAGGGTATAGTGAATCATTTTATTAGGCCTGGGAATGAATGGACAGAGGAACACTAGGCTTACGTCCCAAATGCCCCCCTATTCCCTCTATAGTGAACTACTTTTGACCAGAGCCCTTTCAGGTAATAGTGCAAAAGTAATGCACTATGAATGTAATAGGGGGCTATTTGGTATGCATCCTAGGGAAGTGGAGGGAGGGGAAGAGAAGGACCTGGTTCCATCTTTGGCCAGCCAGCTACTGAGCCCTCGGGCTGGCCACCTGGACCCGTAATGGGACCATTACAATTTCAGGCTCCGCTTGCTCTCAAACACCAGAAAGTAAACTTTAGTGGTTATTTCCCCCTCCCTCCCTCCCTCCCTCCCTCCCTCCCTCCCTCCCTCCCTCCCTCCCTCCCTCCCTCCCTCCCTCCCTCCCTCCCTCTCTGTCGCTCTCCCTCGTTCTCTCTCTCTCGCTCTCCCTCGTTCTCTCTCCCCCTCGCTCTCCCTCGTTCTCTCTCCCCCTCTCTCCCCCTCTCTCTATCTCTCTCTCTCTCTCTCTCTCTCTCTCTCTCTCTCTCTCTCTCTCTCTCTCTCTCTCTCTCTCTCTCTCTCTCTCTCTCTCTCTCTCTCTCCCCCTCACTCCCTACCTCTGAATTCACAGCAGACCTTAAGAGGATTGTGAGGTCATTATTTATTCATGTCATTGTGTTTATTCACCAGCCTTGATGGAGGGATGAAGATAGAGAGAGAGAGAGAGAGAGAGAGAGAGAGAGAATGAGAGGGGGAGAGAGAAAGAGAAAAAGACAGGAACAAAAGGCTGATAATTATCCACTTTTAGTATTGTGGTTTAAGTTGTTGCAGTGGATGATGGTGCTGTAGATAGAGAGAGAGAGAGGCAGATAGATGAACAGGCATTTAAAGCTGCTTATCATGTGGCTCAGGCTCATTGATGTCTGGGGAGGGACATGCTGTTCTGCTCTGTTCTGTTCTCCTCTCATTCATCTCCTCTCCTCGTCTCTTCTCTCCTCTGTTCTCTTCTCTCTTCTGTTCTCCTCTTCTCTCCTCTGTTCTGTTCTCCTATCCTCTACTCTACTCTACTCTGAGGAGGAGACGACTGGTGAGGGGGCGTGGACGCATTTATCAGCCTTTTTTAAGGCCACTTAGGCTGAGCTATTAGACACCAGGAGGAGATAGAGAGAGAGAGAGAGAGGAGAAGAGAGAGAGAGAGAGAGAGAGAGAGAGAGAGAGAGAGAGAGAGAGGAGAAGAGAGAGAGAGAGACAGGGGGAGAGAGAGGAAAGGACAGGAGGGAGAGAAGAGAGGACAGGAGAGAGCAGAGACGAGAGAGGAACAACCTAGCCTGAGCTATTAGACAGGAGAGGAGGGGAGAGGAGAGGAGAGATCGGAGAGAGGAGTAAAATGTTCCCTCTATCAGGCTGAAACACTCTGACTCATCAGGAGAACCTTGACGATACAGCATGGCATTTTCATTTCAAAGTGTTAACCTACAATTTTGGCTCAAGTATTGATTATGGTTCATAAACTTCCCTTTTTCAGGACCCTGTCTTTCAAAGATACTTAGTAAAAATCCAAATAACTTCACAGATCTTCGTTGTAAAGGGTTTAAACACTGTTTCCCATGCTTGTTCAATGAACCATAAACAATTAATGAACATGCACCTGTGGAACGGTCGTTAAGACACTAACAGCTTACAGACGGTAGGCAATTAAGGTCACAGTTATGAAAAGTTAGAACACTAAAGAGGACTTTCTACTGACTCTGAAAAACACCAAAAGAAAGATGCCCAGGGTCCCTGCTTATCTGCGTGAACGTGCCTTAGGCATGCTGCAAGGAGGCATGAGGACTGCAGATGTGGCCAGAGCAATAAATCGCAATGTCCGTACTGTGAGGCGCCTAAGACAGCGCTACAGGGAGACAGGACGGACAGGTGATCGCCCTCGCAGTGGCAGACCACGTGTAACAACACCTGCACAGGATCGGTACATCCAAACATCACACCTGCAGGACAGGTACAGGATAGCAACAACAACTGCCCGAGTTACACCAGGAACGCACAATCCCTCCATCAGTGCTCAGACTGTCCGCAATAGTCTGAGAGAGGCTGGACTGAGGGCTTGTAGGCCTGTTGTAAGGCAGGTCCTCACCAGACATCACCGGCAACAATGTCACCTATGGGCACAAACCCACCGTCGCTGGACCAGACAGGACTGGCAAAAAGTGCTCTTCACTGACGAGTCTCGGTTTTGTCTCAACAGGGGTTATGGTCGGATTCACGTTTATCGTCGAAGGAATGAGCGTTACACCGAGGCCTGTACTCTGGAGCGGGATCGATTTGGAGGTGGAGGGTTCGTCATGGTCTGGGGCGGTGTGTCACAGCATCATCGGACTGAGCTTGTTGTCATTGCAGGCAATCTCAACGCTGTGCATTACAGGGAAGATATCCTCCTCCCTCATGTGGTACCCTTCCTGCAGGCTCATCCTGACATGACCCTCCAGCATGACAATGCCACCAGCCATACTGCTCGTTCTGTGCGTGATTTCCTGCAAGACAGGAATGTCAGTGTTCTGCCATGGCCAGCGAAGAGGCCGGATCTCAATCCCATTGAGCACGTCTGGGACCTGTTGGATCGGAGGGTGTTAAGTACTGCAGTACTTAATGCAGCTAATGGCCACACCAGATACTGACTGTTACTTTTGATTTTGACCCCCCCTTTGTTCAGGGACACATTATTCCATTTCTGTTAGTCACATGTCTGTGGAACTTGTTCAGTTTATGTCTCAGTTGTTGAATCTTATGTTCATACAAATATTTACACGTGTTAAGTTTGCTGAAAATAAATGCAGTTGACAGTGAGAGGACGTTTCTTTTTTTGCTGAGTTTATGTATTTACATATGATGAAATATTACAAGATGTTGTATGTCATTAAACCACACAGTGCTTAACTTTAGGTTAGCACACTTCTTAGATATAAGCTTTTACGCATAACCAGCCAGCCAGCCAGCCAGCCAGCCAGCCAGCCAGCCAGCCAGCCATAGGCCTGTACAACCAGCCAGCCAGCCAGCCAGCCAGCCAGCCATAGGCCTGTATAACCAGCCAGCCAGCCATAGGCCTGTACAACCAGCCAGCCATAGGCCTGTACAACCAGCCAGCCATAGGCCTGTACAACCAGCCAGCCAGCCAGCCATACGCCTGTACAACCATCCAGCCAGCCATAGGCATGTACAACCAGCCAGCCATAGGCCTGTACAACCAGCCAGCCAGCCATAGGCCTGTACAACCAGCCAGCCAGCCATAGGCCTGTACAACCAGCCAGCCAGCCATAGGCATGTACAACCAGCCAGCCATAGGCCTGTACAACCAGCCAGCCAGCCAGCCATACGCCTGTACAACCAGCCAGCCAGCCATAGGCATGTACAACCAGCCAGCCATAGGCCTGTACAACCAGCCAGCCAGCCATAGGCCTGTGCAACCAGCCAGCCAGCCAGCCAGCCATAGGCCTGTACAACCAGCCAGCCATAGGCCTGTACAACCAGCCAGCCAGCCATAGGCCTATACAACCAGACAGCCAGCCAGCCAGCCATAAGCCTGTACAACCAGCCAGCCAACCAGCCATAGGCCTGTACAGCCAGCCAGCCAGCCATAGGCCTGTACAACCAGCCAATTAGCCATAGGCCTGTACAACCAGCCAGCCTGCCAGCCATAGGCCTGTACAACCAGCCAGCCAGCCAGCCAGCCATATGCCTGTACAACCAGCCAGCCAGCCAGCCGTAGGCCTGTACAGCCAGCCAGCCAGCCGTAGGCCTGTACAACCAGCCAGTTAGCCATAGGCCTGTACAACCAGCCAGTTAGCCATAGGCCTGTACAATCAGCCAGCCAGCTGTCACACCTTCTGCCTTGTAGGATGTTGTTAACGCTGTGAGGTCAGGGCCTTGTAGGATGTTGTTAACGCTGTGAGGTCAGGGCCTTGTAGGATGTTGTTAACGCTGTGAGGTCAGGGCCTTGAAGGATGTTGTTAACACTGTGAGGTCAGGGCCTTGTAGGATGTTGTTAACGCTGTGAGGTCAGGGCCTTGTAGGATGTTGTTAACACTCTGAGGTCAGGGCCTTGTAGGATGTTGTTAACACTGTGAGGTCAGGGCCTTGTAGGATGTTGTTAACACTGTGAGGTCAGGGCCTTGTAGGATGTTGTTAACACTGTGAGGTCAGGGCCTTGTAGGATGTTGTTAACACTGTGAGGTCAGGGCCTTGTAGGATGTTGTTAACGCTGTGAGGTCAGGGCCTTGTAGGATGTTGTTAACACTGTGAGGTCAGGGCCTTGTAGGATGTTGTTAACGCTGTGAGGTCAGGGCCTTGTAGGATGTTGTTAACACTGTGAGGTCAGGGCCTTGTAGGATGTTGTTAACACTGTGAGGTCAGGGCCTTGTAGGATGTTGTTAACACTGTGAGGTCAGGGCCTTGTAGGATGTTGTTAACGCTGTGAGGTCAGGGCCTTGTAGGATGTTGTTAACGCTGTGAGGTCAGGGCCTTGTAGGATGTTGTTAACGCTGTGAGGTCAGGGCCTTGTAGGATGTTGTTAACACTGTGAGGTCAGGGCCTTGTAGGATGTTGTTAACACTGTGAGGTCAGGGCCTTGTAGGATGTTGTTAACACTGTGAGGTCAGGGCCTTGTAGGATGTTGTTAACACTGTGAGGTCAGGGCCTTGTAGGATGTTGTTAACACTGTGAGGTCAGGGCCTTGTAGGATGTTGTTAACACTGTGAGGTCAGGGGATTTAAACCCTTGTCTTCTCATCCCAGAACAAAGAGACAAGCCCCAGAGAGAGAGTGTGTGTGTCGGTGTGTGTGTGTGTGTGTGTGTGTGTGTGTGTGGGGGGGGGGTTGACTGTGTCAGCGCTTTGTCAGTAGAAAAATCGATCCCAAAGCACCAGGAAAGTAAGGCTGCGTCCCAAATGAAATGGCACCCTATTCTCTACATGGCCCATAGGACTCCAGTCAAAAGTGCACTACATAGGGAATAGGGTGCCATTTGGGATGCTGGCAAAAGATCAGACAAAACAATGTTGGATCTAATACTGGAGGGTAAGGAATCAGGGAGAAGGGTCCATTAGTGTAGTGGTCTCTAGTTGAGGGGTGTAGTGGTCTCTAGCTGAGGGGTGTAGTGGTTTCTAGCTGAGGGGTGTAGTGGTCTCTAGCTGAGGGGTGTAGTGGTCTCTAGTTGAGGGGTGTAGTGGTCTCTAGTTGAGGGGTGTAGTGGTCTCTCTAGTTGAGGGGTGTAGTGGTCTCTCTAGCTGAGGGGTGTAGTGGTCTCTAGTTGAGGGGTGTAGTGGTCTCTCTAGTTGAGGGGTGTAGTGGTCTTTAGCTGAGGGGTGTAGTGGTCTCTAGTTGAGGGGTGTAGTGGTCTCTAGTTGAGGGGTGTAGTGGTCTCTAGTTGAGGGGTGTAGTGGTCTCTAGTTGAGGGGTGTAGTGGTCTCTAGCTGAGGGGTGTAGTGGTCTCTTTAGCTGAGGGGTGTAGTGGTCTCTCTAGTTGAGGGGTGTAGTGGTCTCTCTAGTTGAGGGGTGTAGTAGTCTCTAGCTGAGGGGTGTAGTGGTCTCTCTAGCTGAGGGGTGTAGTGGTCTCTAGTTGAGGGGTGTAGTGGTCTCTCTAGCTGAGGGGTGTAGTGGTCTCTCTAGTTGAGGGGTGTAGTGGTCTCTCTAGTTGAGGGGTGTAGTAGTCTCTAGCTGAGGGGTGTAGTGGTCTCTCTAGCTGAGGGGTGTAGTGGTCTCTCTAGTTGAGGGGTGTAGTGGTCTCTAGTTGAGGGGTGTAGTGGTCTCTAGTTGAGGGGTGTAGTGGTCTCTAGTTGAGGGGTGTAGTGGTCTCTCTAGCTGAGGGGTGTAGTGGTCTCTAGTTGAGGGGTGTAGTGGTCTCTAGTTGATGGGTGTAGTGGTCTCTAGCTGAGGGGTGTAGTGGTCTCTAGTTGAGGGGTGTAGTGGTCTCTAGTTGAGGGGTGTAGTGGTCTCTAGTTGAGGGGTGTAGTGGTCTCTAGCTGAGGGGTGTAGTGGTCTCTAGTTGAGGGGTGTAGTGGTCTCTAGTTGAGGGGTGTAGTGGTCTCTCTAGCTGAGGGGTGTAGTGGTCTCTAGTTGAGGGGTGTAGTGGTCTCTAGTTGAGGGGTGTAGTGGTCTCTAGCTGAGGGGTGTAGTGGTCTCTAGTTGAGGGGTGTAGTGGTCTCTCTAGTTGAGGGGTGTAGTGGTCTCTAGTTGAGGGGTGTAGTGGTCTCTAGCTGAGGGGTGTAGTGGTCTCTTTAGCTGAGGGGTGTAGTGGTCTCTCTAGTTGAGGGGTGTAGTGGTCTCTAGTTGAGGGGTGTAGTGGTCTCTAGCTGAGGGGTGTAGTGGTCTCTAGTTGAGGGGTGTAGTGGTCTCTAGTTGAGGGGTGTAGTGGTCTCTAGTTGAGGGGTGTAGTGGTCTCTAGCTGAGGGGTGTAGTGGTCTCTAGTTGAGGGGTGTAGTGGTCTCTAGTTGAGGGGTGTAGTGGTCTCTCTAGCTGAGGGGTGTAGTGGTCTCTAGTTGAGGGGTGTAGTGGTCTCTAGTTGAGGGGTGTAGTGGTCTCTAGCTGAGGGGTGTAGTGGTCTCTAGTTGAGCGCTGTAGTGGTCTCTCTAGTTGAGGGCTGTAGTGGTCTCTAGCTGAGGGGTGTAGTGGTCTCTAGTTGAGGGCTGTAGTGGTCTCTAGTTGAGGGGTGTAGTGGTCTCTCTAGCTGAGGGCTGTAGTGGTCTCTAGTTGAGGGCTGTAGTGGTCTCTAGTTGAGGGCTGTAGTGGTCTCTAGTTGAGGGCTGTAGTGGTCTCTCTAGCTGTGAACAATATTCACCTTTCTCTCTATACTATGCTATGAACATATCATTCTTTGTTGAGCCTTTGTGCATTCTGTACCGATGCTGTTACATAGTATATGGCTGTAGTCTTCTCAACAGGATTGTCTACTTATTGGGGTTTTATCCTGAAGTGTCTTTTAATGTTTGTAGAAAGTAGTTTGCATCACTTGTCAAATGAATGTACTGTCAGTGTTTTCTAGAAGGAAACATTTGGAGAAAGTCTACTACACTTCACAAGCAGTCAGATTTTCTAGAACGAAATGTGTCGACTACTCTACTCTACACAATCCCTGTCCGTTCAGTGCTCTGCTCTCTTCGTTCATCTACAGCAGAGTATAAATCCCTGTCCGTTCAGTGCTCTGCTCTCTTCATTCATCTACAGCAGAGTATAAATCCCAGTCCGTTCAGGTCTCTGCTCTCTTCGTTCATCTACAGCAGAGTATAAATCCCAGTCCGTTCAGGTCTCTGCTCTCTTCGTTCATCTACAGCAGAGTATAAATCCCAGTCCGTTCAGGTCTCTGCTCTCTTCGTTCATCTACAGCAGAGTATAAATCCCAGTCCGTTCAGGTCTCTGCTCTCTTCGTTCATCTACAGCAGAGTATAAATCCCAGTCCGTTCAGGTCTCTGCTCTCTTCGTTCATCTACAGCAGAGTATAAATCCCAGTCCGTTCAGGTCTCTGCTCTCTTCATTCATCTACAGCAGAGTATAAATCCCTGTCCGTTCAGTGCTCTGCTCTCTTGATTACAATCTTCAGGCTTCAATCTGTTCTTTCTTCTCTGTGTGCTGTCTGTCTGCCACCGTGTTGCCTGCCACCGAATGTGTGTGTATGCGCGTGCCCATTAGTGTGTATGCCACCAAGCAGAGCAGACTGTAGCAGGCAAACAGATGGTGTCTTTCAGTTAGGACCGTTTGCAGTCAGAGCTCTCAGCCCAGTCCCCCTTTACTCAGAGATGGAGAACGTAGTCAATGATGAGGGAAGACAGAGAGGGACAGAGTGATGGTGGTAGATGAGGGGAGGGAGAGATGGAGAGTGATGGTGGTGGATGAGGGGAGGGAGAGAGAGAGTGATGGTGATGGATGAGGGGAGGGAGAGAGGGAGAGAGATGGTGTTGAATGAGGGGAGGGAGAGAGAGAGTGATGGTGGTGGATGAGGAGAGGGAGAGAGAGAGTGATGGTGGTGGATGAGGGGAGGGAGAGATAGATAGATGGTGGTGGATGAGGGGAGGGAGAGAGAGAGTGATGGTGGTGGATGAGGGGAGGGAGAGAGGGAGAGATAGATAGATGGTGGTGGATGAGGGGAGGGAGAGATGGAGAGAGAGATGGTGGTGGATGAGGGGAGGGAGAGATGGAGAGAGAGATGGTGGTGGATGAGGGGAGGGAGAGAGGGAGAGAGAGATGGTGGTGGATGAGGGGAGGGAGAGAGGGAGAGAGAGATGGTGGTGGATGAGGGGAGGGAGAGAGGGAGAGATAGATAGATGGTGGTGGATGAGGGGAGGGAGAGATGGAGAGAGAGATGGTGGTGGATGAGGGGAGGGAGAGATGGTGGTGGATGAGGGGAGGGAGAGATGGTGGTGGATGAGGGGAGGGAGAGAGATGGTGGTGGATGAGGGGAGGGTGAGAGAGAGAGATAGTGATGGTGGTGGATGAGGGGAGGGAGAGATGGAGAGAGAGGTGGTGGTGGATGAGAGGAGGGAGAGAGGGAGAGAGAGATGGTGGTGGATGGGGGGAGGGAGAGAGAGAGGGAGAGATAGGTGGTGGTGGATGAGAGGAGGGAGAGATGGAGAGAGAGAGAGATAGTGGTGGATGTTGTTGTAATCCCCCTGAGGAGAGAGAGAGATAGTGGTGGATGTTGTTGTAATCCCCCTGAGGAGAGAGAGAGATAGTGGTGGATGTTGTTGTAATCCCCCTGAGGAGAGAGAGAGATAGTGGTGGACGTTGTTGTAATCCCCCTGAGGAGAGAGAGATAGTGGTGGATGTTGTTGTAATCCCCCTGAGGAGAGAGAGAGATAGTGGTGGACGTTGTTGTAATCCCCCTGAGGAGAGAGAGAGATAGTGGTGGACGTTGTTGTAATCCCCCTGAGGAGAGAGAGAGATAGTGGTGGACGTTGTTGTAATCCCCCTGAGGAGAGAGAGAGATAGTGGTGGACGTTGTTGTAATCCCCCTGAGGAGAGAGAGATAGTGGTGGATGTTGTTGTAATCCCCCTGAGGAGAGAGAGAGATAGTGGTGGATGTTGTTGTAATCCCCCTGAGGAGAGAGAGAGATAGTGGTGGACGTTGTTGTAATCCCCCTGAGGAGAGAGAGATAGTGGTGGACGTTGTTGTAATCCCCCTGAGGAGAGAGAGAGATAGTGGTGGACGTTGTTGTAATCCCCCTGAGGAGAGAGAGAGATAGTGGTGGACGTTGTTGTAATCCCCCTGAGGAGAGAGAGATAGTGGTGGATGTTGTTGTAATCCCCCTGAGGAGAGAGAGAGATAGTGGTGGATGTTGTTGTAATCCCCCTGAGGAGAGAGAGATAGTGGTGGACGTTGTTGTAATCCCCCTGAGGAGAGAGAGAGATAGTGGTGGACGTTGTTGTAATCCCCCTGAGGAGAGAGAGATAGTGGTGGATGTTGTTGTAATCCCCCTGAGGAGAGAGAGAGATAGTGATGGATGTTGTTGTAATCCCCCTGAGGAGAGAGAGAGATAGTGGTGGACGTTGTTGTAATCCCCCTGAGGAGAGAGAGAGATAGTGGTGGATGTTGTTGTAATCCCCCTGAGGAGAGAGAGAGATAGTGGTGGATGTTGTTGTAATCCCCCTGAGGAGAGAGAGAGATAGTGGTGGATGTTGTTGTAATCCCCCTGAGGAGAGAGAGAGATAGTGGTGGATGTTGTTGTAATCCCCCTGAGGAGAGAGAGAGATAGTGGTGGATGTTGTTGTAATCCCCCTGAGGAGAGAGAGAGATAGTGGTGGATGTTGTTGTAATCCCCCTGAGGAGAGAGAGATAGTGGTGGATGTTGTTGTAATCCCCCTGAGGAGAGAGAGAGATAGTGGTGGATGTTGTTGTAATCCCCCTGAGGAGAGAGAGAGATAGTGGTGGATGTTGTTGTAATCCCCCTGAGGAGAGAGAGAGATAGTGGTGGATGTTGTTGTAATCCCCCTGAGGAGAGAGAGAGATAGTGGTGGATGTTGTTGTAATCCCCCTGAGGAGAGAGAGAGATAGTGGTGGATGTTGTTGTAATCCCCCTGAGGAGAGAGAGATAGTGATGGATGTTGTTGTAATCCCCCTGAGGAGAGAGAGATAGTGGTGGATGTTGTTGTAATCCCCCTGAGGAGAGAGAGATAGTGGTGGTTGTTGTTGTAATCCCCCTGAGGAGAGAGAGATAGTGGTGGATGTTGTTGTAATCCCTCTGAGGAGAGAGAGAGATAGTGGTGGATGTTGTTGTAATCCCCCTGAGGAGAGAGAGAGATAGTGGTGGATGTTGTTGTAATCCCCCTGAGGAGAGAGAGAGATAGTGGTGGATGTTGTTGTAATCCCCCTGAGGAGAGAGAGATAGTGGTGGATGTTGTTGTAATCCCCCTGAGGAGAGAGAGAGATAGTGGTGGATGTTGTTGTAATCCCCCTGAGGAGAGAGAGAGATAGTGGTGGATGTTGTTGTAATCCCCCTGAGGAGAGAGAGAGATAGTGGTGGATGTTGTTGTAATCCCCCTGAGGAGAGAGAGATAGTGGTGGATGTTGTTGTAATCCCCCTGAGGAGAGAGAGATAGTGGTGGATGTTGTTGTAATCCCCCTGAGGAGAGAGAGATAGTGGTGGATGTTGTTGTAATCCCTCTGAGGAGAGAGAGAGATAGTGGTGGATGTTGTTGTAATCCCCCTGAGGAGAGAGAGAGATAGTGGTGGATGTTGTTGTAATCCCCCTGAGGAGAGAGAGATAGTGGTGGATGTTGTTGTAATCCCTCTGAGGAGAGAGAGAGATAGTGGTGGATGTTGTTGTAATCCCCCTGAGGAGAGAGAGAGATAGTGGTGGATGTTGTTGTAATCCCCCTGAGGAGAGAGAGAGATAGTGGTGGATGTTGTTGTAATCCCCCTGAGGAGAGAGAGATAGTGGTGGATGTTGTTGTAATCCCCCTGAGGAGAGAGAGAGATAGTGGTGGATGTTGTTGTAATCCCCCTGAGGAGAGAGAGAGATAGTGGTGGATGTTGTTGTAATCCCCCTGAGGAGAGAGAGAGCTGCCATCTTCACTATCCTTTCTCAACTACTTCATCTTCCCTCCCTGGTGCTGCTGAGGAGAGCCACCTCTGTGTTTGACCGCAACTGAATACTGGAGGGTCTAGTGTGTACTAGTACTGCCTGCTAGGGTCTAGTGTGTACTAGTACTGCCTGCTAGGGTCTAATCTGTACTAGTACTGCCTGCTAGGGTCTAGTGTGTACTAGTACTGCCTGCTAGGGTCTAGTGTGTACTAGTACTGCCTGCTAGGGTCTAGTGTTTACTAATACTGCCTGCTAGGTTCTAGTGTGTACTAGTACTGCCTGCTAGGGTCTAGTGTGTTCTAGTACTGCCTGCTAGGGTCTAGTGTGTACTAGTACTGCCTGCTAGGTTCTAGTGTGTACTAGTACTGTCTGCTAGGGTCTAGTGTGTACTAGTACTGTCTGCTAGGTTCTAGTGTGTACTAGTACTGCCTGCTAGGGTCTAGTGTTTACTAATACTGCCTGCTAGGTTCTAGTGTGTACTAGTACTGCCTGCTAGGGTCTAGTGTGTTCTAGTACTGCCTGCTAGGGTCTAGTGTGTACTCGTACTGCCTGCTAGGTTCTAGTGTGTACTAGTACTGTCTGCTAGGGTCTAGTGTGTACTAGTACTGTCTGCTAGGTTCTAGTGTGTACTAATACTGTCTGCTAGGGTCTAGTGTGTACTAGTACTGCCTGCTAGGGTCTAGTGTGTACTAATACTGTCTGGTAGGGTCTAGTGTGTACTAGTACTGCCTGCTAGGGTCTAGTGTGTACTAGTACTGCCTGCTAGGGTCTAGTGTGTACTAGTACTGCCTGCTAGAGTCTAGTGTGTACTAGTACTGCCTGCTAGGGTCTAATTGCTAACGTTGAAATCCTTCCCAACACCCACATGGTATAATAAGGTCAAAACCTAAAATGTAACTAGTCTGTATAAATCAATCGTTGCATTATTAGTAGCCAAATGATTCTTCATATAGGCCATGTGACAGTGTGGATATGGTAGTTGGGGGAGTTGTTCACCCAAAAATATTATTGCCTAAGTCAGCAAAGAAAACTTCACACATGGAGAAAGAAAATGGCAAAGGCCAGATAAGGAAGCCTTAGCATATCAGCATCAGAAGTGCAGCAATCACATTGAACCCAAAGTCAAAAGCAGTCAGTTAAAAACTAAATCAAATTCCATTTACCCATCTAAACTAGCCCAATCAGAACCCATGTTGTGAAAATAATCTCTTTTGAAAGTTGTTATTTAACTAATCAGTGTTTTACAGATCGATCGAAATAGTTCAACAGCAATTACAGCAACACAACCCCTGTGTTGTTAATATAACTAGTGTTGATAAGGGCCTAGGTACCACCCTTGTGTTGTTAATATAACTAGTGTTGATAAGGGCCTAGGTACCACCCCTGTGTTGTTAATATAACTAGTGTTGATAAGGGCCTAGGTACCACCCCTGTGTTGTTAATATAACTAGTGTTGATAAGGGCCTAGGTACCACCCCTGTGTTGATAATATAACTAGTGTTGATTAGGGCCTAGGTACCACCCCTGTGTTGATAATATAACTAGTGTTGATAAGGGCCTAGGTACCACCCCTGTGTTGATAATATAACTAGTGTTGATAAGGGCCTAGGTACCACCCCTGTGTTGTTAATATAACTAGTGTTGATAAGGGCCTAGGTACCACCCCTGTGTTGATAATATAACTAGTGTTGATAAGGGCCTAGGTACCACCCCTGTGTTATTAATATAACTAGTGTTGATTAGGGCCTAGGTACCACCCCTGTGTTGTTAATATAACTAGTGTTGATAAGGGCCTAGGTACCACCCCTGTGTTGTTAATATAACTAGTGTTGATTAGGGCCTAGGTACCACCCCTGTGTTGATAATATAACTAGTGTTGATAAGGGCCTAGGTACCACCCCTGTGTTGTTAATATAACTAGTGTTGATTAGGGCCTAGGTACCACCCCTGTGTTGATAATATAACTAGTGTTGATAAGGGCCTAGGTACCACCCCTGTGTTATTAATATAACTAGTGTTGATTAGGGCCTAGGTCCCACCCCTGTGTTGTTAATATAACTAGTGTTGATTAGGGCCTAGGTACCACCCCTGTTTTGTTAATATAACTAGTGTTGATAAGGGCCTAGGTACCACCCCTGTGTTGTTAATATAACTAGTGTTGATTAGGGCCTAGGTACCACCCCTGTGTTGTTAATATAACTAGTGTTGATAAGGGCCTAGGTACCACCCTTGTGTTGTTAATATAACTAGTGTTGATAAGGGCCTAGGTACCACCCCTGTGTTGTTAATATAACTAGTGTTGATTAGGGCCTAGGTACCACCCCTGTGTTGTTAATATAACTAGTGTTGATAAGGGCCTAGGTACCACCCCTGTGTTGTTAATATAACTAGTGTTGATTAGGGCCTAGGTACCACCCCTGTGTTGTTAATATAACTAGTGTTGATAAGGGCCTAGGTACCACCCCTGTGTTGTTAATATAACTAGTGTTGATTAGGGCCTAGGTACCACCCCTGTGTTGATAATATAACTAGTGTTGATAAGGGCCTAGGTACCACCCCTGTGTTGTTAATATAACTAGTGTTGATAAGGGCCTAGGTACCACCCCTGTGTTGTTAATATAACTAGTGTTGATTAGGGCCTAGGTACCACCCCTGTGTTGTTAATATAACTAGTGTTGATTAGGGCCTAGGTACCACCCCTGTGTTGATAATATAACTAGTGTTGATAAGGGCCTAGGTACCACCCCTGTGTTATTAATATAACTAGTGTTGATTAGGGCCTAGGTACCACCCCTGTGTTGTTAATATAACTAGTGTTGATTAGGGCCTAGGTACCACCCCTGTGTTGATAATATAACTAGTGTTGATAAGGGCCTAGGTACCACCCCTGTGTTATTAATATAACTAGTGTTGATTAGGGCCTAGGTCCCACCCCTGTGTTATTAATATAACTAGTGTTGATAAGGGCCTAGGTACCACCCCTGTGTTGTTAATATAACTAGTGTTGATAAGGGCCTAGGTACCACCCCTGTGTTGTTAATATAACTAGTGTTGATTAGGGCCTAGGTACCACCCCTGTGTTGTTAATATAACTAGTGTTGATTAGGGCCTAGGTACCACCCCTGTGTTGATAATATAACTAGTGTTGATAAGGGCCTAGGTACCACCCCTGTGTTATTAATATAACTAGTGTTGATTAGGGCCTAGGTACCACCCCTGTGTTGTTAATATAACTAGTGTTGATTAGGGCCTAGGTACCACCCCTGTGTTGATAATATAACTAGTGTTGATAAGGGCCTAGGTACCACCCCTGTGTTATTAATATAACTAGTGTTGATTAGGGCCTAGGTCCCACCCCTGTGTTATTAATATAACTAGTGTTGATAAGGGCCTAGGTACCACCCCTGTGTTGATAATATAACTAGTGTTGATTAGGGCCTAGGTACCACCCCTGTGTTGTTAATATAACTAGTGTTGATTAGGGCCTAGGTACCACCCCTGTGTTGATAATATAACTAGTGTTGATAAGGGCCTAGGTACCACCCCTGTGTTATTAATATAACTAGTGTTGATTAGGGCCTAGGTACCACCCCTGTGTTGATAATATAACTAGTGTTGATTAGGGCCTAGCTACCACCCCTGTGTTGATAATATAACTAGTGTTGATTAGGGCCTAGGTACCACCTCTCTGTTGTTTCTTATTCTGTATTCATAGGGTAATAGCCTGGTTCAGCTATTTATTTCAGCTTTGAATGATTGAAGGTGAATCTAACCTGTAGGCTACTTTCCTCTATGCTCCTGTCTTGTTGGTTACCCGTGATTGGTTACGCAGATTCTGGTAATGTGACAATTATTTTCTTATTTTTGAGATAAACATGCTAAATGTTTTTTTTTTTAGTTCATTCCCCAGTCACAAGCTGTTGTGAAGGCCAGGCATCCCATGCTCTGCTACCGGTATTAACGTGATTTTAGTTCTGCAACCAGAACTGTGTGTACTTGTTGTCCTACGCCCTTTCAGAAGCACGTCTCTGTCTGCATACCAAATGGCACCCTATTCCCTATTATAGAGCATTTCTTTTGACCTGTAGGGATCTGCTGAAAAGTAGTGCACCGTATAGGGAATAGGGTGCCATTTGCGGTCAAAAGTAGTGTACTATTTAGGGAATAGGGTGCCATTTGGGATCAATAGTAGTGCACTATATAGGGAATAGGGTGCCATTTGGGGTCAATAGTAGTGCACTATATAGGGAATAGGGTGCCATTTGGGGTGAATAGTAGTGCACTATATAGGGAATAGGGTGTCATTTGGGGTCAATAGTAGTGCACTATATAGGGAATAGGGTGTCATTTGGGGGTACATCCTGTGAGTAATGGCTGGTGTTTCTGCCCACAGAGTGCTGAGAGCTGATTGAAATGTCTTAGGTCAGTCTTAAATGGACTCCCGGTTTCTGCACTCGTTAAACGCTCTTTTATTACCACACAGATATAATTTCCATTATGTCTGTAATGGGCAGGCGTGTCTATGAAATAAAGCATTTATGGCTATTTGTTTAGAACTTTATCATACATTACCTTGCCTCTTTCCAATATTACGATATTGATTAGCTGGCAGTTAAAATGTCATTGTCAGAGGATATTTATTAGTTTTTCCAATGATGGACCGTTTGGGAAGTCCATTTCACAACTTCCTGTCTGAGTGTCGGTGTTTGATGTGCTTGTGTCCATCACAGGATGTTGGTGGCACCTTAGACGGGCTCGTTCTAATGACTGGAGTGGAATAGGTGGAACGTTAACAAATACATCAAACACATGGTTTCCAGGTGTTTAATGCCATTCCATTGACTCCGTTCCAGACATTACTGTGAGCCGTCCTCCTCTCAGCAGCCTCCTGTGGTTTCCAGGTGTTTAATACCATTCCATTGACTCCGTTCCGGACATTACTGTGAGCCGTCCTCCTCTCAGCAGCCTCCTGTCGTTTCCAGGTGTTTAATACCATTCCATTGACTCCGTTCCAGACATTACTGTGAGCCGTCCTCCTCTCAGCAGCCTCCTGTGGTTTCCAGGTGTTTAATACCATTCCATTGACTCCGTTCCAGACATTACTGTGAGCCGTCCTCTTCTCAGCAGCCTCCGGTGGTTTCCAGGTGTTTAATACCATTCCATTGACTCCGTTCCAGACATTACTGTGAGCCGTCCTCCTCTCAGCAGCCTCCGGTGGTTTCCAGGTGTTTAATACCATTCCATTGACTCCGTTCCAGACATTACTGTGAGCCGTCCTCTTCTCAGCAGCCTCCTCCAGTGACATAATGACTCAGATGTCAATGTAAATGATATACAAAAACCCTCACAGGGACCCTCATCACTACCAGCAACATCTACACCAAATCTACTGGCTTTTACAAGTGTATTGCTGTTGAGATGTGTTGTAAAACCAGCAGTGCTTTAAGTAGTAATGAGTGTTTCACTACTGGTAAATACTACACATTCCCTATTTAAAACATCATTCTCTTTTTAATGATTACTGGGTAACTCCTGGGCTTTTTTGGGGGGTATCTACTATTTAAAACCTACACGATTCCTACATGTTCTCCGAGCAAAGTTCATGAACAACTCCCTCTTTGACTGGATCCTGGACTTCCTGATGGGACGGCCCCAGGTGGTGGGGATAGCAGCACCGCCACGCTGACCCTCCACGTGTGGACCCAACAGCCCACTACTTTACTCTCTTTTCACTCAATGTCAAGGGGTCTGAATACTTTCCCGAATACACTGTTTGTTTTGAAGGAGGCACCACAGCTAGCGTTAGCATTAAAGACATTCGGGCCCATCTGTGTTTTGAAGGAGGCACCAGAGTTAGCGTTAGCATTAAAGACATTCGTCCCATCTGTGTTTTGAAGGAGGCACCAGAGCTAGCGTTAGCATTAAAGACATTCAGCTCATCTGTGTTTTGAAGGAGGCACCAGAGCTAGCATTAGCATTAAAGACATTCAGCTCATCTGTGTTTTGAACGAGGCACCAGAGCTAGCGTTAGCATTAAAGACATTCAGCTCATCTGTGTTTTGAAGGAGGCACCAGAGCTAGCGTTAGCATTAAAGACATTCAGCTCATCTGTGTTTTGGAGGAGGCACCAGAGCTAGCATTAGCATTAAAGACATTCAGCTCATCTGTGTTTTGGAGGAGGCACCAGAGCTAGCATTAGCATTAAAGACATTCAGCTCATCTGTGTTTTGGAGGAGGCACCAGAGCTAGCTTTAGCATTAAAGACATTCAGCTCATCTGTGTTTTGAAGGAGGCACCAGAGCTAGCGTTAGCATTAAAGACATTCGGCCCATCTGTGTTTTGGAGGAGGCACCAGAGCTAGCATTAGCATTAAAGACATTCAGCTCATCTGTGTTTTGGAGGAGGCACCAGAGCTAGCGTTAGCATTAAAGACATTCGGGCCCATCTGTGTTTTGAAGGAGGCACCAGAGCTAGCATTAGCATTAAAGACATTCAGCTCATCTGTGTTTTGAAGTAGGCATCAGAGCTAGCGTTAGCATTAAAGACATTCAGCTCATCTGTGTTTTGAAGTAGGCACCAGAGCTAGCGTTAGCATTAAAGACATTCAGCTCATCTGTGTTTTGGAGGAGGCACCAGAGCTAGCGTTAGCATTAAAGACATTCAGCTCATCTGTGTTTTGAAGGAGGCACCAGAGCTAGCGTTAGCATTAAAGACATTCAGCTCATCTGTGTTTTGGAGGAGGCACCAGAGCTAGCATTAGCATTAAAGACATTCAGCTCATCTGTGTTTTGGAGGAGGCACCAGAGCTAGCATTAGCATTAAAGACATTCAGCTCATCTGTGTTTTGGAGGAGGCACCAGAGCTAGCGTTAGCATTAAAGACATTCAGCTCATCTGTGTTTTGAAGGAGGCACCAGAGCTAGCGTTAGCATTAAAGACATTCGGCCCATCTGTGTTTTGGAGGAGGCACCAGAGCTAGCATTAGCATTAAAGACATTCAGCTCATCTGTGTTTTGGAGGAGGCACCAGAGCTAGCGTTAGCATTAAAGACATTCGGGCCCATCTGTGTTTTGGAGGAGGCACCAGAGCTAGCTTTAGCATTAAAGACATTCAGCCCATCTGTGTTTTGAAGGAGGCACCAGAGCTAGCGTTAGCATTAAAGACATTCAGCTCATCTGTGTTTTGGGGGAGGCACCAGAGCTAGCATTAGCATTAAAGACATTCAGCTCATCTGTGTTTTGGAGGAGGCACCAGAGGGACAGAGCAGGTTGTAACAGGACCTGAGAGGAGTGCTGACCGAGGCAGAGAGAGAGAAAAGAGAGAACCCTAACCCTGGCTGTTTGTACCGATTGCCCTCTTCAACTGACTGTGTTCTGGCCCGTCCCCCGAGAGGAGGTGTGATGCAACACTGTAAACACGGATACGCCATGTCAGCTCTTCTCCCCGCCTTCCCACCCTCCTACCTACCTGCAGCTCACAGTCAACCCGTTTGTTCACCCAGTCATTTAATTAGGTTGCTTCTAAGTAGATACATTCCCAGGAGGGTTGGTGTGTGGTGTAGTGGGTGCTGGCCCTTAGGGAGAGGAGGGAAGGAGTCTCTGTCTCGCTCTCTCTCTCTGGGCCATTCAAGGCTGGAGGCTCTCTCCTCCCTCACTCCATCCATCCCTGCCTCTCTCCTCTCAGGCAGTCACGGGCCATGTTTTAAGGACAGGCTGTCAGGAAGTGCAGCAGGAGCACATGGTGGGAGGCTCCTAACTAAAGGTCCCCACAACACTGCTGCTGTAATGTTCTGAATGATGGCAGAGCCAATCAGATATGGCAACTAGAGAGAGACCGTGGCCATCTAAAGGCTGTATGTTAGCTCCATGTTTCTATTTCCTGTTTCTATTCCCTGTTTTATTCCCTGTTTTACTTTCTGTTTCCTGTTCTACTCCTTGTTCTACTCCCTATTCTACTCCTTGTTCTACTCCCTATTCTACTCCCTGTTCTACTCCCTATTTTACTCCCTGTTCTACTCTGTTCTATTCTGTTCTACTCCTTGTTCTACCCTGTTCCACTCCTGGAGGTGACTGTGTGTGTGCATGGAGGTGACTATGGGTGTTTATGGAGGTGACTGTGGGTGTGCATGGAGGTGACTGTGGGTGTGCATGGAGGTGACTATGGGTGTGCATGGAGGTGACTGTGGGTGTGCATGGAGGTGACTATGGGTGTGCATGGAGGTGACTATGGGTGTGCATGGAGGTGGCTGTGGGTGTGCATGGAGGTGACTATGGGTGTGCATGGAGATGACTATGGGTGTGCATGGAGGTGACTATGGGTGTGCATGGAGGTGACTATGGGTGTGCATGGAGGTGACTATGGGTGTTCATGGAGATGACTGTGGGTGTGCATGGAGGTGACTGTGGGTGTGCATGGAGGTGACTGTGGGTGTGCATGGAGGTGACTGTGGGTGTGCATGGAGGTGACTATGGGTGTGCATGGAGGTGACTATGGGTGTGCATGGAGGTGACTATGGGTGTTCATGGAGATGACTGTGGGTGTGCATGGAGATGACTGTGGGTGTGCATGGAGGTGACTGTGGGTGTGCATGGAGGTGACTGTGGGTGTGCATGAAGGTGACTGTGGGTGTGCATGGAGGTAAATGTGGGTGTGTATGAAGGTGACTGTGGGTGTGCATGGAGGTGACTGTGGGTGTGCATGAAGGTGACTGTGGGTGTGCATGAAGGTGACTGTGGGTGGGCATGGAGGTAAATGTGGGTGTGCATGAAGGTGACTGTGGGTGAGTGCATTAGTGTTAGAATGAGTCCATGTTGGCTGTAGGAGGATGAATGACCCAAGCCTCCATTAATGAACCACCTCCAGACAGTGAAACCCTTTGCATGGTGAGACTAATGCCAAGCCTCCATTAATGAACCACCTCCAGACAGTGAAAGCCTTTGCATGGTGAGACTAATGCCAAGCCTCCATTAATGAACCACCTCCAGACAGTGAAACCCTTTGCATGGTGAGACTAATGCCAAGCCTCCATTAATGAACCACCTCCAGACAGTGAAACCCTTTGCATGGTGAGACTAATGCCAAGCCTCCATTAATGAACCACCTCCAGACAGTGAAACCCTTTGCATGGTGAGACTAATGCCAAGCCTCCATTAATGAACCACCTCCAGACAGTGAAACCCTTTGCATGGTGAGACTAATGCCAAGCCTCCATTAATGAACCACCTCCAGACAGTGAAAGCCTTTGCATGGTGAGACTAATGCCAAGCCTCCATTAATGAACCACCTCCAGACAGTGAAACCCTTTGCATGGTGAGACTAATGCCAAGCCTCCATTAATGAACCACCTCCAGACAGTGAAACCCTTTGCATGGTGAGACTAATGCCAAGCCTCCATTAATGAACCACCTCCAGACAGTGAAACCCTTTGCATGGTGAGACTAATGCCAAGCCTCCATTAATGAACCACCTCCAGACAGTGAAACCCTTTGCATGGTGAGACTAATGCCAAGCCTCCATTAATGAACCACCTCCAGACAGTGAAACCCTTTGCATGGTGAGACTAATGCCAAGCCTCCATTAATGAACCACCTCCAGACAGTGAAACCCTTTGCATGGTGAGACTAATGCCAAGCCTCCATTAATGAACCACCTCCAGACAGTGAAACCCTTTGCATGGTGAGACTAATGCCAAGCCTCCATTAATGAACCACCTCCAGACAGTGAAACCCTTTGCATGGTGAGACTAATGCCAAGCCTCCATTAATGAACCACCTCCAGACAGTGAAACCCTTTGCATGGTGAGACTAATGCCAAGCCTCCATTAATGAACCACCTCCAGACAGTGAAACCCTTTGCATGGTGAGACTAATGCCAAGCCTCCATTAATGAACCACCTCCAGACAGTGAAACCCTTTGCATGGTGAGACTAATGCCAAGCCTCCATTAATGAACCACCTCCAGACAGTGAAACCCTTTGCATGGTGAGACTAATGCCAAGCCTCCATTAATGAACCACCTCCAGACAGTGAAACCCTTTGCATGGTGAGACTAATGCCAAGCCTCCATTAATGAACCACCTCCAGACAGTGAAACCCTTTGCATGGTGAGACTAATGCCAAGCCTCCATTAATGAACCACCTCCAGACAGTGAAACCCTTTGCATGGTGAGACTAATGCCAAGCCTCCATTAATGAACCACCTCCAGACAGTGAAACCCTTTGCATGGTGAGACTAATGCCAAGCCTCCATTAATGAACCACCTCCAGACAGTGAAACCCTTTGCATGGTGAGACTAATGCCAAGCCTCCATTAATGAACCACCTCCAGACAGTGAAACCCTTTGCATGGTGAGACTAATGCCAAGCCTCCATTAATGAACCACCTCCAGACAGTGAAACCCTTTGCATGGTGAGACTAATGCCAAGCCTCCATTAATGAACCACCTCCAGACAGTGAAACCCTTTGCATGGTGAGACTAATGCCAAGCCTCCATTAATGAACCACCTCCAGACAGTGAAACCCTTTGCATGGTGAGACTAATGCCAAGCCTCCATTAATGAACCACCTCCAGACAGTGAAACCCTTTGCATGGTGAGACTAATGCCAAGCCTCCATTAATGAACCACCTCCAGACAGTGAAACCCTTTGCATGGTGAGACTAATGCCAAGCCTCCATTAATGAACCACCTCCAGACAGTGAAACCCTTTGCATGGTGAGACTAATGCCAAGCCTCCATTAATGAACCACCTCCAGACAGTGAAACCCTTTGCATGGTGAGACTAATGCCAAGCCTCCATTAATGAACCACCTCCAGACAGTGAAACCCTTTGCATGGTGAGACTAATGCCAAGCCTCCATTAATGAACCACCTCCAGACAGTGAAAGCCTTTGCATGGTGAGACTAATGCCAAGCCTCCATTAATGAACCACCTCCAGACAGTGAAACCCTTTGCATGGTGAGACTAATGCCAAGCCTCCATTAATGAACCACCTCCAGACAGTGAAAGCCTTTGCATGGTGAGACTAATGCCAAGCCTCCATTAATGAACCACCTCCAGACAGTGAAAGCCTTTGCATGGTGAGACTAATGCCAAGCCTCCATTAATGAACCACCTCCAGACAGTGAAAGCCTTTGCATGGTGAGACTAATGCCAAGCCTCCATTAATGAACCACCTCCAGACAGTGAAAGCCTTTGCATGGTGAGACTAATGCCAAGCCTCCATTAATGAACCACCTCCAGACAGTGAAAGCCTTTGCATGGTGAGACTAATGCCAAGCCTCCATTAATGAACCACCTCCAGACAGTGAAACCCTTTGCATGGTGAGACTAATGCCAAGCCTCCATTAATGAACCACCTCCAGACAGTGAAAGCCTTTGCATGGTGAGACTAATGCCAAGCCTCCATTAATGAACCACCTCCAGACAGTGAAACCCTTTGCATGGTGAGACTAATGCCAAGCCTCCATTAATGAACCACCTCCAGACAGTGAAACCCTTTGCATGGTGAGACTAATGCCAAGCCTCCATTAATGAACCACCTCCAGACAGTGAAAGCCTTTGCATGGTGAGACTAATGCCAAGCCTCCATTAATGAACCACCTCCAGACAGTGAAACCCTTTGCATGGTGAGACTAATGCCAAGCCTCCATTAATGAACCACCTCCAGACAGTGAAACCCTTTGCATGGTGAGACTAATGCCAAGCCTCCATTAATGAACCACCTCCAGACAGTGAAACCCTTTGCATGGTGAGACTAATGCCAAGCCTCCATTAATGAACCACCTCCAGACAGTGAAACCCTTTGCATGGTGAGACTAATGCCAAGCCTCCATTAATGAACCACCTCCAGACAGTGAAACCCTTTGCATGGTGAGACTAATGCCAAGCCTCCATTAATGAACCACCTCCAGACAGTGAAACCCTTTGCATGGTGAGACTAATGCCAAGCCTCCATTAATGAACCACCTCCAGACAGTGAAAGCCTTTGCATGGTGAGACTAATGGCCTCCTCTGGAGATATATGGCAATGCTCTGACTCCGTTTATGACTTTGACCACTTTCAGAGGACTTTAATCTGTCTTTGCATGACTGATGGATCTGTCTGGGAATTGATCTTTTCTGGAGGGGGGGGGGGTTCATTTGAACCTCAGGACCCTGGTTGGTGTAGGACGGACTGCTGCTGTGTATTATCTGACTACCAGTGTTCCCTGAACCTGTACACTACTGCTATTTAAAATGATTTGGACCAGGCTAGCTTAGTGCAGTGCCATTACAGGTCTAGTTTAACAGAGCCACCTGATTGAACTCCACCTTGGCAGTGACCTCGCCGCGCCACCCACAGGAAGATGGTGCTAAACTTGTAAAGGGGTTGCAGTGAGTTTGACGTTAGGTTACAGAACCACCGGTGGCAAATTTAAATCTGTATTTCATATAACAGTACAATACTACAGTAATATAAATACGATGTCAAGTGAAGTACTGTGTGATGACACACACAGTACACTACTGTAAAATTTACTGTAAAATGTACTGTATTTTACTGTAAAAAAAGTGACTGCTTGAATGAATCAATGAATGTATGAATGAATGAACGTCACTGAGGGGAGGCTGGAATTACTGGAATTCACTGGAATTACAAGGTTAAGGTGTTTATACATTACAATATATTAATGTATTTGGTGTTTTATATATGTTTTATGTAGTACATATCACTGTATTTTGTATCATTCTGTTGTCTGGGAAACTCTGACTACCAGAAGGGCCAAGTATTGTCTACTTTTATATATATATATATAAAGTGGTTCTTCAGGGACTCTCCCACTACCTCAGTGTCTAACTGTAGTGTCTAACTGTAGTGTCTAACTGTAGTGTCTAACTGTAGTGTCTAGCTGTAGTGTCTAGCTGTAGTGTCTAACTGTAGTGTCTAACTGTAGTGTCTAACTGTAGTGTCTAACTGTAGTGTCTAGCTGTAGTGTCTAACTGTAGTGTCTAGTTGTAGTGTCTAACTGTAGTGTCTAGCTGTAGTGTCTAACTGTAGTGTCTAACTGTAGTGTCTAACTGTAGTGTCTAGTTGTAGTGTCTAACTGTAGTGTCTAGTTGTAGTGTCTAACTGTAGTGTCTAGCTGTAGTGTCTAACTGTAGTGTCTAACTGTAGTGTCTAACTGTAGTGTCTAGCTGTAGTGTCTAACTGTAGTGTCTAACTGTAGTGTCTAACTGTAGTGTCTAGCTGTAGTGTCTAACTGTAGTGTCTAACTGTAGTGTCTAGTTGTAGTGTCTAGTTGTAGTGTCTAACTGTAGTGTCTAGTTGTAGTGTCTAACTGTAGTGTCTAGTTGTAGTGTCTAACTGTAGTGTCTAGCTGTAGTGTCTAGTTGTAGTGTCTAGTTGTAGTGTCTAACTGTAGTGTCTAGTTGTAGTGTCTAACTGTAGTGTCTAGTTGTAGTGTCTAGCTGTAGTGTCTAACTGTAGTGTCTAGCTGTAGTGTCTAGCTGTAGTGTCTAACTGTAGTGTCTAACTGTAGTGTCTAACTGTAGTGTCTAGTTGTAGTGTCTAACTGTAGTGTCTAGTTGTAGTGTCTAATTGTAGTGTCTAGTTGTAGTGTCTAGTTGTAGTATCTAACTGTAGTGTCTAGCTGTAGTGTCTAACTGTAGTGTCTAACTGTAGTGTCTAGTTGTAGTCTCTAGTTGTAGTGTCTAACTGTAGTGTCTAGTTGTAGTGTCTAGTTGTAGTGTCTAGTTGTAGTGTCTAGTTGTAGTGTCTAACTGTAGTGTCTAGTTGTAGTGTCTAACTGTAGTGTCTAGTTGTAGTGTCTAGTTGTAGTGTCTAGCTGTAGTGTCTAACTGTAGTGTCTAACTGTAGTGTCTAGTTGTAGTGTCTAACTGTAGTGTCTAACTGTAGTGTCTAGCTGTAGTGTCTAACTGTAGTGTCTAGCTGTAGTGTCTAACTGTAGTGTCTAACTGTAGTGTCTAACTGTAGTGTCTAGTTGTAGTGTCTAACTGTAGTGTCTAGTTGTAGTGTCTAACTGTAGTGTCTAACTGTAGTGTCTAGCTGTAGTGTCTAACTGTAGTGTCTAGCTGTAGTGTCTAACTGTAGTGTCTAACTGTAGTGTCTAGCTGTAGTTTCTAACTGTAGTGTCTAGCTGTAGTGTCTAACTGTAGTGTCTAACTGTAGTGTCTAGTTGTAGTGTCTAACTGTAGTGTCTAGCTGTAGTGTCTAACTGTAGTGTCTAGCTGTAGTGTCTAACTGTAGTGTCTAACTGTAGTGTCTAACTGTAGTGTCTAACTGTAGTGTCTAACTGTAGTGTCTAGTTGTAGTGTCTAACTGTAGTGTCTAACTGTAGTGTCTAACTGTAGTGTCTAGTTGTAGTGTCTAACTGTAGTGTCTAGCTGTAGTGTCTAACTGTAGTGTCTAGTTGTAGTGTCTAACTGTAGTGTCTAGCTGTAGTGTCTAGCTGTAGTGTCTAGCTGTAGTGTCTAGTTGTAGTGTCTAACTGTAGTGTCTAGCTGTAGTGTCTAGTTGTAGCGTCTAACTGTAGTGTCTAGCTGTAGTGTCTAACTGTAGTGTCTAGCTGTAGTGTCTAACTGTAGTGTCTAACTGTAGTGTCTAGTTGTAGTGTCTAACTGTAGTGTCTAACTGTAGTGTCTAACTGTAGTGTCTAGTTGTAGTGTCTAACTGTAGTGTCTAGTTGTAGTGTCTAACTGTAGTGTCTAACTGTAGTGTCTAACTGTAGTGTCTAACTGTAGTGTCTAGTTGTAGTGTCTAACTGTAGTGTCTAACTGTAGTGTCTAACTGTAGTGTCTAGTTGTAGTGTCCAACTGTAGTGTCTAACTGTAGTGTCTAACTGTAGTGTCTAGCTGTAGTGTCTAACTGTAGTGTCTAGCTGTAGTGTCTAATTGTAGTGTCTAACTGTAGTCTCTAACTGTAGTGTCTAGCTGTAGTGTCTAACTGTAGTGTCTAACTGTAGTGTCTAACTGTAGTGTCTAGTTGTAGTGTCTAACTGTAGTGTCTAGTTGTAGTGTCCAACTGTAGTGTCTAGTTGTAGTGTCCAACTGTAGTGTCTAACTGTAGTGTATAACTGTAGTGTCCAGTTGTAGTGTCTAACTGTAGTGTCTAGCTGTAGTGTCTAACTGTAGTGTCTAGCTGTAGTGTCTAGTTGTAGTGTCTAACTGTAGTGTCCAGTTGTAGTGTCTAGCTGTAGTGTCTAACTGTAGTGTCTAGTTGTAGTGTCTAACTGTAGTGTCTAGCTGTAGTGTCTTGTTGTAGTGTCTAGCTGTAGTGTCTAACTGTAGTGTCTAGTTGTAGTGTATAACTGTAGTGTCTAACTGTAGTGTCTAACTGTAGTGTCTAACTGTAGTGTCTAACTGTAGTGTCTAGTTGTAGTGTCTAACTGTAGTGTCTAACTGTAGTGTCTAGTTGTAGTGTCTAACTGTAGTGTCTAACTGTAGTGTCTAGTTGTAGTGTCTAACTGTAGTGTCTAGCTGTAGTGTCTAACTGTAGTGTCTAGTTGTAGTGTCTAACTGTAGTGTCTAGTTGTAGTGTCTAACTGTAGTGTCTAGTTGTAGTGTATAACTGTAGTGTCTAGTTGTAGTGTCTAACTGTAGTGTCTAGTTGTAGTGTCTAACTGTAGTGTCTAGTTGTAGTGTCTAACTGTAGTGTCTAGTTGTAGTGTATAACTGTAGTGTCTAACTGTAGTGTCTAACTGTAGTGTCTAACTGTAGTGTCTAACTGTAGTGTCTAGTTGTAGTGTCTAACTGTAGTGTCTAGTTGTAGTGTCTAACTGTAGTGTCTAGCTGTAGTGTCTAACTGTAGTGTCTAACTGTAGTGTCTAGTTGTAGTGTCTAACTGTAGTGTCTAACTGTAGTGTCTAACTGTAGTGTATAACTGTAGTGTCTAACTGTAGTGTCTAACTGTAGTGTCTAACTGTAGTGTCCAGTTGTAGTGTCTAGCTGTAGTGTCTAGCTGTAGTGTCTAACTGTAGTGTCTAGTTGTAGTGTATAACTGTAGTGTCTAACTGTAGTGTCTAGTTGTAGTGTCTAACTGTAGTGTCTAACTGTAGTGTCTAACTGTAGTGTCTAACTGTAGTGTCTAGTTGTAGTGTCTAGTTGTAGTGTCTAACTGTAGTGTCTAACTGTAGTGTCTAACTGTAGTGTCTAGTTGTAGTGTCTAACTGTAGTGTCTAACTGTAGTGTCTAGCTGTAGTGTCTAGCTGAATCAATAGGGCATCTGAGTCCTATCATACTACTATGACTGACCCTGTTAAACAACACCTATCATACTACTATGACTGACCCTGTAAAACAACACCTATCATACTACTATGACTGACCCTGTAAAACAACACCTATCATACTACTATGACTGACCCTGTAAAACAACACCTATCATACTACTATGACTGACCCTGTAAAACAACACCTATCATACTACTATGACTGACCCTGTAAAACAACACCTATCATACTACTATGACTGACCCTGTTAAACAACACCTATCATACTACTATGACTGACCCTGTAAAACAACACCTATCATACTACTATGACTGACCCTGTAAAACAACACCTATCATACTACTATGACTGACCCTGTAAAACAACACCTATCATACTACTATGACTGACCCTGTAAAACAACACCTATCATACTACTATGACTGACCCTGTAAAACAACACCTATCATACTACTATGACTGACCCTGTAAAACAACACCTATCATACTACTATGACTGACCCTGTAAAACAACACCTATCATACTACTATGACTGACCCTGTAAAACAACACCTATCATACTACTATGGCTGACCCTGTTAAACAACACCTATCATACTGCTATGACTGACCCTGTAAAACAACACCTATCATACTACTATGACTCGCGGCTGGGCTTCCCTTGGTAGTCCGTAATAGTTTGCAAGCTCTGCCACATCCGTCAGAGACGGTGTAGTAGGATTCTTTCTTAGTCCTGTATTGACGCTTTGCCTGGTTGGTCATTTACCTGAGGGCATAGCGGGATTTCTTATAAGCGTCCGTGTTAGAGTCCCGCTTTACACCACAGAGGGAGGGAGAGAGATGGGGAACAAGGCAGAGAGAGAGAGAGAGGGAGGGAGAGAGATGGGGAACAAGGCAGAGAGAGAGAGCGAGGGAGGGAGAGAGATGGGGAACAAGGCAGAGAGAGAGAGAGAGAGAGAGAGGAAGATAGATGGGGAACAAGGCAGAGAGAGAGAGAGAGAGAGAGAGGGAGATAGATGGGGAACAAGGCAGAGAGAGTGAGAGAGGGAGGGAGAGAGATGGGGAACAAGGCAGAGAGAGAGAAGGTAGAGAGGCAAGGAAGCTAGGAATCAGTTCATTGTAAACTCTAATCATATCTCTGTTGCAGAGAAGACTAATTGGTGTGTCTGTAAAAAGCCATACATTAGATAAGTCTTCAAGAACACAGAAAACAAGTCTCAGGGCTTGGGCTTAGATGTTTTTATTAATATATACCACTTTCATTTTATCTTGTATTCATTTTAAATTGTTGTATATTCTTTAGCTAGATTTTTCTGTTAATTTGTCTTAGTTTTCAGACAGCTATTTCAACTTTGATGTCCTGCTTTTTTACATGAATCAGTATCTATTGTTCCATGTGATGCATATAATTTACATTAATCAGTATCGATAGTTATATCTGCTGCATATCATTTACATTAATCAGTATTGATTGTTCTATCTGCTGCATATCATTTACATGAATCAGTATCGATTGTTCTATCTGCTGCATATCATTTACATTAATCAGTATCTATAGTTCTATCTGCTGCATATCATTTACATTAATCAGTATCTATTGTTCTATCTGCTGCAGATATTTTATTTATTTATTTAACCTTTATTTAAATAGGTAAGTCAGTTAAGAACAAATTCTTATTTACAATGACGGCCTACCAAAAGGCAAAAGGCATCCTGCGGGGACAGGGGCTGGAATATAAAATAAAAAATAAATACTAAATATAGGACAAAACACACATCACAACAAGAGAGACAACACAACACTAGATAAAGAGAGACCTAAGACAACAACATAGCAAGGCAGCAACACATGACAACACAGCATGGTAGCAACACAACATGACAACACAACATGGTAGCAACACAACATGACAACAACATGGTAGCAACACATGACAACAACATGGTAGGAGCACAACATGGTAGCAGCACAACATGGTAGCATCACAAAACATGGTACAAACATTATTGGGCACAGACATCAGCACAAAGGGTAAGAAGGTAGAGTCAACAATACATCACGCGAAGCAGCCACAACTGTCAGTAAGTGTGTCCATAATTGAGTCTTTGAATGAAAAGATTGAGATAAAACTGTCCAGTTTGAGTGTTTGTTGCAGCTCGTTCCAGTCGCTAGCTGCAGCGAACTGAAAAGAGGAGCGACCCAGGGATGTGTGTGCTTTGGGGACCTTTAACAGAATGTGACTGGCAGAACGGGTGTTGTATTTGGAGGATGAGGGCTGCCTTAGATATCTCATATAGGGGGGAGTGAAGCCTAAGAGGGTTTTATCAATAAGTATCAACCAGTGGGTCTTGTGACGGGTTAACAGAGGTGACCAGTTTACAGAGGAGTATAGAGTGCAGTGATGTGTCCTATAAGGAGCATTGGTGGCAAATCTGATGGCCGAATGGTAAAGAACATCGAGCCGCTCGAGAGCACCCTTACCTGTCGATCTATAAATTAGTGTCTCCGTAATCTAGCATGGGTAGGATGGTCATCTGAATCAGGGTTAGTTTGGCAGCTGGGGTGAAAGAGGAGCGATTACGATAGAGGAAACCAAGTCTACATTTCACTTTAGCCTGCAGCTTTGATATGTGCTGAGAGAAGGACAGTGCACCGTCTAGCCATACTCCCAAGTACTTGTATGAGGTGACTACCTCAACCTCTAAACCCTCAGAGGTAGTAATCACACCTGTGGGGAGAGGGGCATTCTTCTTACCAAACCACATGACCTTTGTTTTGGAGGTGTTCAGAACAAGGTTAAGTGCGGAGAAAGCTTGTTGGACACTAAGAAAGCTTTGTTGTAGAGCGTTTAACACACAATCCAGGGAGGGGCCAGCTGAGTATAAGACTGTATCATCTGCATATAAATGGATGAGAGAGCTTCCTACTGCCTGAGCTATGTTGTTGATGCAAATTGAGAAGAACGTGGGGCCTAGGATCGAGCCTTGGGGTACTTCCTTGGTGACAGGCAGTGGCTGAGACAGCAGATTTTCTGACTTTATACACTGCACTCTTTGAGAGAGGCAGTTAGAAAACTAGGCCAAAGACCCCTCAGAGAGACCAGTACTCCTTAGCCGGCCCACAATAATGGAATGGTCCACCGTATCAAAAGCTTTGGCCAAGTCAATAAAAATAGCAGCACAACATTGCTTAGAATCAAGGGCAATGGTGACGTCATACGTGGAAACAAGATTGCAAACCAGAGAGAATACTATAGACATTAAGAAAGCCAGTCAGTTGATCATTGGCAAGTTTTTCCAACACTTTTGAAATTGGCCTATAACATTTAGGATCAGCTTGATCTTTCCCTTTAAATAAAGGACTCACCGTGGCTGAAAAATAGCAGCACAACATTGCTTAGAATCAAGGGCAAAGGTGACATCATTGAGGACCTTTAAGGTTGCAGTGACACATCCATAACCTGAGCGGAAACCAGATTGAATACCAGAGAGAATACTATAGACATCATGAAAGCCAGTCAGTTGATTATTGACACGTTTTTCCAACACTTTTGATAAACAGGGAAAAATAGAAATAGGCCTATAACAGTTAGGATCAGCTTGATCTCCCCGTTTAAATAAAGTACGAACCGTGGCTGCCTTCCAAGCAATGGGAACTTCCCCAGAGAGGAGAGATAGATACAAAGTTCAGAGGGGGGCTTGGCGATGATAGGGGCAGCAACCTTAAAGAAGAAAGGGTCTAAACCATCTGACCCAGATGTTTTTTTAGGGGTCAAGTTTAAGGAGCTCCTTTAGCACCTCGGACTCAGTGACTGCCTGTTGGGAGAAACTTTGTAGCGGGGCAGGGGAAAAAGAGGGAGAAGCATCGGGGACGGTCGTATTAGAAGAGGTGGGAGATGAGGAAATGTTGGACGTGCAAGGAGGCATGGCTGAGTCAAGTAGGAATCTTGACTTAATGAAGTGGTGATTAAAGAGCTCAGCCATGTGCTTCTTGTCAGTAACAACCACATCATCAACATTAAGGGACACGGGCAGCTGTGAGGAGGAGGGTTTATTCTCCAGGTCTTTAACCGTTTTCCAGAACTTCTTGGGGTTAGACCCACAGAGAGAGAACTGCTCCTTAAAGTAACTAACTTTGGCCTTCTGAATAGCCTGAGTGCACTGATTTCTCATTTGCCTGAACGATCATTTACATGAATCATTATCTATTGTCCTTATTGGGACTTTTTTTTGTGTGGCTCTTTTTACATGTTTTTTAATGATAATTTTTTTGTCATTTCATATTAATTGGCTTTTTTTTTCTCACATAATAATCTGTTTCTCTTTTTTAGTTTCTGTACAGTCATGACTGAACATTGTGTTTTTCTTATACAGCCTGATAAAAAATTCACAAAGATCATCTGTCGAATGTTTTAACATAAGATAAAAAATGATCCCCAGTCTATTGGCATTTCTTTTCACCGTATGAAAAATAAATATATTCTGTTTTAACTTACTCTAGATGTTCGAATAGCATTTACCAGCTGGGGATTTACAAGATAAATACAACTAGAAGAAAGACAGATTGATTTGTTCCTGACATGTCCCTGTTCATTTGTCCTGGAACCTCACAGTTAAAGCATCTTGCATCATGTTGTGTGTTCTCTTTTGTCATTGTAGCCTGCTCCTCTGGGGAGCCTGTGGTGTTTCGTGTGGTGTTTCGTGTGGTCCCTCAATCACAACGCAACACATCAAAAACACAATACAACACCCCAACAGAGAAGCGGGCAAGCAAACGACAAAACAGAACACATAACGAAAGTGGGTGTTGTGTTGTGTTGTGTTTTATTTGGTCCTCCATGTGTCTCTGTCTGTCTGTCCTGTGGTCCTACAGGTCTTCCTCTGCATTGTTCCTCCGCCTCCTCCTCCCCTGTACAGCACGAGCAGCTCCCATACCCTCCCCCCTCCTTGTCAACAGCCAATGAGAGCCAGGGAAGGTTTCTAGGTAACTGTGCGGCTCAGTCCGCCCCACTGCGAGCTCAGGACTCTGACTCTGAAGATGAGTTTGGCCCTAATTCATTCTCAGTTAGAACTGGCTCAGGAAACATCTATGCTGCTACTGCTACTGGGACGCTAGATGGTGAGTTTAATGGTCTTCCTCACTACTACTGCTTTCTACAGGGTAGTGGAGAGAGAGAGGGGTGGGGGGGAGAGAGAGAGAGAGAGCTCCCATATCTACTGGGTGAAATGCCACGGTGTTCAATCACAGCAGCAAGATTTGTGACCTGTTTCCACAAGAAAAGGGCAACCAGTGAAGGACAAACACCATTTTAAATACAACCTATATTTATGTTTATTTATTTTCCCTTTTGTACTTTAACTATTTGCACATCGTTACATCACTGTATATAGACATAGTATGACATTTAAAATGCCTCTATTCCTTTCGAACTTATGAGAGAGAGAGAGAGAGAGAGAGAGAGAGAGAGAGAGAGAGAGAGAGAGAGAGAGAGAGAGAGAGAGAGAGAGAGAGAGAGAGAGACATGCTGGTAACATGCTGGTGGAAGTGATCTGTCTTCCACGCTGCTGCTTTGTGAAGGGGGTAGTTGTAGCTAGTTAGCTACTGGCTTTAGGCTTTAGTGTGTCAGAAGTGCAGAGTTTCCTTTAGTGCTGTGTGTGTAGCCAGCAGGAATGGAGAGTTTCCCCCATGGGTTTAGGCTTTAGTGCTGTGTGTGTAGCCAGCAGGAATGGCGAGTTTCCCCCATGGGTTTAGGCTTTAGTGCTGTGTGTGTAGCCAGCAGGAATGGCGAGTTTCCCCCATGGGTTTAGGCTTTAGTGCTGTGTGTGTAGCCAGCAGGAATGGTGAGTTTCCCCCATGGGTTTAGGCTTTAGTGCTGTGTGTGTAGCCAGCAGGAATAGAGAGTTTCCCCCATGGGTTTAGGCTTTAGTGCTGTGTGTGTAGCCAGCAGGAATGGTGAGTTTCCCCCATGGGTTTAGGCTTTAGTGCTGTGTGTGTAGCCAGCAGGAATGGTGAGTTTCCCCCATGGGTTTAGGCTTTAGTGCTGTGTGTGTAGCCAGCAGGAATGGTGAGTTTCCCCCATGGGTTTAGGCTTTAGTGCTGTGTGTGTAGCCAGCAGGAATGGTGAGTTTCCCCCATGGGTTTAGGCTTTAGTGCTGTGTGTGTAGCCAGCAGGAATGGTGAGTTTCCCCCATGGGTTTAGGCTTTAGTGCTGTGTGTGTAGCCAGCAGGAATGGTGAGTTTCCCCCATGGGTTTAGGCTTTAGTGCTGTGTGTGTAGCCAGCAGGAATGGTGAGTTTCCCCCATGGGTTTAGGCTTTAGTGCTGTGTGTGTAGCCAGCAGGAATGGTGAGTTTCCCCCATGGGTTTAGGCTTTAGTGCTGTGTGTGTAGCCAGCAGGAATGGTGAGTTTCCCCCATGGGTTTAGGCTTTAGTGCTGTGTGTGTAGCCAGCAGGAATGGTGAGTTTCCCCCATGGGTTTAGGCTTTAGTGGTGTGTGTGTAGCCAGCAGGAATGGTGAGTTTCCCCCATGGGTTTAGGCTTTAGTGGTGTGTGTGTAGCCAGCAGGAATGGAGAGTTTCCTCCATGGGTTCTCTTGAACTACCTGACTGACAGATGTAAGAACCGTGAAATCGCTAACACTTGTAAAACATTCCTTGGCTGGTAAGTGTTCTAAATGTTCCCTTGTCAGGAAGCACATTGTATTGTTTTGGAAACGTTTATGAACTTGTTTTGATCAAATCAAATCAAAGTTTATTTGTCACGTGCGCCGAGTACAACAGGTGTAGACTTTACCGTGCAATGCTTACTTACTAGCCCTTAACCAACAATGCAGTTCAAGAAAGAGTTTTCCCCCAAATGTAACATGCTGGTAGAAATGAGGTAAAACGTGTTTAAGTTTGCCTGCATTAAAGTCCCCGGCCACTAGGAGCGCCACTTCTGGATGAGCATTTTCTTCTTTGCTTATGGCCTTTATACAGCTGGTTGAGAGAGGTCTTAGTGCCAGCATCGGTTTGTGGCGGTAAATAGACGGCAATAATCATTAGAGCAGTGGTTCCCTAACTTTTCATAGTCCCCTTCAAACGTTCAACCTCCAGCTGTACCCCCTCTAGCAGCAGGGTCAGCTCACTCTCAAATGTTGTTTTCTGCCATCATTGTAAGCCTGCCACACACACACACACACACACACACACACATTATACGATACATTTATTGAACATAAGAATGAGTGTGAGTTTTTGTCACAAACCGGGATCGTGGTAAGTGACAAAGATCTCCTTATAGGACCAGGGCACAAATAATAATATAATAATAATCAATACTTTTGTTCTTTATTTAACCATCTTAGGTGTGTTTAGTTGTGTTTAGTTGTGTTTAGCTGTGTTTAGTTGTGTTTATCTGTGTTTAGCTGTGTTTAGTTGTGTTTATCTGTGTTTATCTGTGTTTAGCTGTGTTTAGCTGTGTTTAGTTGTGTTTATCTGTGTTTATCTGTGTTTATCTGTGTTTAGCTGTGTTTAGTTGTGTTTAGCTGTGTTTAGCTGTGTTTAGTTGTTGTAACGGCTGTCAATGTCGTTCTCCTCCTCAGACGAGGAGGAGCATGGATCGGACCAAGATGCGGAGTAGGAGGTATTCATGATTTTAATGACAAACCAACAAACACTACAAATAAACAAAACAACAAACGTGACTAACCTGCAACAGTCCTGTGTGGCCCAAACGCTAACACAGGAAACAAACACCCACAAAACACCAGTGAAACCCTGGCTGCCTTAGTATGACTCTCAATCAGAGACAAACGATACACACCTGTCTCTAATTGAGAATCATACCAGGCCGAACACAAAACCCAACATAGAAATAGAAAACATAGACTGCCCACCCAACACTCACGCCCTGACCAATAAAGACATACAAAACAAGAGAAAACAGGTCAGGAACGTGACAGTTGTGTTTATCTGTGTTTAGCTGTGTTTATCTGTGTTTATCTGTGTTTAGCTGTGTTTAGCAGTGTTTATGTGTGTTTAGCTGTGTTTATCTGTGTTTAGTTCTGTTTATCTGTGTTTATCTGTGTTTAGCTGTGTTTATATGTGTTTAGCTGTGTTTATCTGTGTTTAGCTGTGTTTAGCTGTGTTTAGCTGTGTTTATCTGTGTTTAGCTGTGTTTATCTGTGTTTAGTTCTGTTTATCTGTGTTTATCTGTGTTTAGCTGTGTTTAGCTGTGTTTAGTGGTGCAGCGTATGCACATGGTTTTAATGTCTGTATGTTGGAATTTGATCTCGATGTGTGAGAGAGAGAGAGAGATACAAACCAAACTACTTGCACATTTTTATAACACTGTATATAGACATAATATGACATTTGAATTGTCTTGATTCTTCTGAAACCTTTGCCAATAAAGCCCTTTGAATTGAGAGAGAGAGAGAGAGAGAGAGAGAGAGAGAGAGAGAGAGAGAGAGAGAGAGAGAGAGAGAGAGAGAGAGAGAGAGAGAGAGAGAGGTGGGGAGGTTTCTCTCCTCCTTCACTGCAGCATAACATCTGTCTGTTTTTTATTTTTATTCAGCCTTTATTTAAATAAAGGTTAAACACAGTTTTAACCTGGGTAACAAGAGGTTTTGATTAGCATAGGAAGGTACATCAGTTAGCTTGGCTCCAGGCTGTGATTAGCATAGGAAGGTACATAAGTTAGCTTGGCCCCTGGCTGTGATTAGCATAGGAAGCTCCAGCAGTTAGCTTGGCCCCTGGCTGTGATTAGCACAGGAAGGTACAGCAGTTAGCTTGGCCCCTGGCTGTGATTAGCATAGGAAGGTACATAAGTTAGCTTGGCCCCAGACTGTGATTAGCACAGGAAGGTACAGCAGTTAGCTTAGCCCCAGGCTGTTATTAGCATAGGAAGGTACATCAGTTAGCTTGGCCCCAGGCTGTGATTAGCATAGGAAGGTACATAAGTTAGCTTGGCGCCAGACTGTGATTAGCACAGGAAGGTACAGCAGTTAGCTTAGCCCCAGGCTGTTATTAGCATATGAAGGTACATCAGTTAGCTTGGCCCCAGGCTGTGATTAGCACAGGAAGGTACAGCAGTTAGCTTAGCCCCAGGCTGTGATTAGCACAGGAAGGTACAGCAGTTAGCTTGGCCCCAGGCTGTTATTAGCATAGGAAGGTACATCAGTTAGCTTGGCCCCTGGCTGTGATTAGCATAGGAAGGTACATCAGTTAGCTTGGCCCCAGGCTGTTATTAGCATAGGAAGGTACAGCAGTTAGCTTGGCCCCTGGCTGTGATTAGCATAGGAAGGTACATCAGTTAGCTTAGCCCCAGGCTGTGATTAGCATAGCTCTCTTCCACTTCACATCCCAATGATTTAAGAACCAAGGGCCTGCTGCTTTCGTTTATTCAACCTCTGCATATCTGCATATCTGATTAGCATACATTTTTTTTTTCAAAATGAATTTGACTCCTTCCACTCCGATGGGAAGTGAATTGGTAATGAGAGGCTCGGGAGTGGCCATGCGTCATCATCCCTTCACTGTGTGTCTGTCTGTTTAGGACATCAAAGCACCTGACTAATAATGAAGAGGTGACTGACTTTCAGATGCAGCTGCTGTAACCATCACACCACTGTTCACTGGTTTGATAAATCACAGTTTAGCTCTGCCTAGTTTCATTATGGACGCTACATTAAATACTGTGATTGTGTTGGCAGATATTTGTCTTTGCTCAGTGTGTGTGTGGTGTCGCGTTTCTTGTGTTTTCGAGACCATTAAGTTTGGTTTGTGTGGAGTGTGTGTGTGTGTGTGTGTGTGTGTGTGTGTGTGTGTGTGTGTGTGTGTGTGTGTGTGTGTGTGTGTGTGTGTGTGTGTGTGTGTGTGTGTGTGTGTGTGTGTGTGTGTGTGTTCATGCGTGTGTGTTTGATGGAGGGTTCCCTAAAGGTACTCAAGATACACTGTAATTACCTGTCAAGTAGCCTGAAGCTACGTCTATGTTTGTGTCTGTTTGTTTTTGTGTGTGTGTGTGTGTGTGTGTGTGTGTGTGTGTGTGTGTGTGTGTGTGTGTGTCAGAGAGACTAAGAAATAAAAACATTTCTCCACACTGTTCTCACCATGTCAGGAAATTAAATGAGTCCATTAAGATTGCGTGACAGGATTCCCCTACGTTCCTTTCCGCTAGCTAATACTGACAGAACGGAGAGAGAGGGGAGGAAGGGAGGGTGAGAGAAAGGGAGGGAGAATTGGAGAGTAACGAGGAAAGCGAAAGACAGAGTCCCCAGTTTTCTAATACCTAAGAGTGACAGGAGAGAGGGAGAGAGAGACAATGAGAGAGAGAGAGAGAGCGATGGAAGGAGAGAGAATATATACAATCATAGGGAAATAAAATAACACATCTGTTGCATCAGGGGCCAGGGCTAAAGGGACTAGAATAATTTGAGCCCTTTTATCAGCTCATGGTGATTTCTGAACCTGTGATACGCTGGATGTTCTGCTGCATGTTTTAAAGACTAACTCTCAGCTAGAATTAAGTATTTGTGACAGACCACTTCTATTCCGTCTTATGTAGCAAACATTTCAACTTATGTTTTTTGGATAAAAGTAGAGACTAAGAACAAAAAAATATATATATCATACACTACAGTTGAGAAACAATGGGAAAGTAATTCTGCTTTGAAAGATGATGAACTTTTAACCTCACTTTTGAGAAAATGGCTTTTGAATGTTTTGGTACCTACTGGAGAGCTCTTCTTTGTCTACACCCATTCAGCATTGTTCACACCTTCTTAAGCCTGAGCCCCGCCCATCTCTTTAAGAATTCACATGTGAGGCCATGTGCTAAACAGAGTGAGTAAGGTAGTGTAATAACCAACCAAAGATTTCAAGACTAAAAGTGGTGAAAGTAGTAGCCCACAATAAGGAAATACTCCAGGTTAAAATACTCTTTATCCTTCGCCTGGATCCTAATCTGACTTTGGTGCAGATTACAAATACAAATACACTGGATTCTCCAATTACCTTGAATGAACTACAGGACAAAATAAAAACCCTCCAACCCAAAAAGGCCTGTGGTGTTGATGGTATCCTCAATGAAATTATAAAATATACAGACCACAAATTCCAATTGGCTATACTAAAACTCTTTAACATCATCCTAAACTCTGGCATCTTCCCCAATATTTTGAACCAAGACTGATCACCCCAATCCACAAAAGAAGAGACCAATCTGACTCCAATAACTACCGTGGGATATGCGTCAACAGCAACCTTGGGAAAATACTCTGCATTATCATTAACAGCAGACTTGTACATTTCCTCAATGAAAACAATGTACTGAGCAAATGTCAAATTGGCTTTTTACCAAATGATCGTACGACAGACCACATATTCACCCTGCACACCCTAATTGACAAACAAACAAACCAAAACAAAGGCAAAGTCTTCTCGTGCTTTGTTGATTTAAAAAAAGCCTTTGAATCAATTTTGCATGAGGGTCTGCTATACAAATTGATGGAAAGTGGTGTTGCGGGAAAAATATACGACATTATAAAATCCATGTACACAAACAGCAAGTGTGCAATTAAAACAGGCAAAAACTCACAGGGAAGCAGCTTAAGCCCCACCCTCTTCAACATATATATCAATGAATTGGCGATGGCACTAGAACAGTCTGCAGCACCCGGCCTCACCCTACTAGAATCTGAAGTCAAATGTCTACTGTTTGCTAATTATCTGGTGCTTCTGTCCCCAACCAAGGAGGGCCTACAGCAGCACCTAGATCTTCTGCACAGATTCTGCCAGACCTGGGCACTGAAAGTAAATCTCAGTAAGACCAAAATAATGGTGTTCCATAAAAGGTCCAGTCGCCAGGACCACAAATACAAATTCCATCTAGACACCGTTGCCCTAGAGCACACAAAAAAAGATACATACCTCGGCCTAAACATCAGCACCACAAGTAACTTCCAAAAAGCTGTGAACGAGCTGAGACGAGGCAAGAAGGGTGTTTTATGCCATCAAAGGGAACATAAAATTTGACATACCAATTAGGATCTGGCTAAAAATACTTGAATCAGTTATAGAACCCATTGCCCTTTATAGTTGTGAGGTCTGGGGTCCGCTCGCCAATCAATAATTCACAAAATGGGACTAACACCAAATTGAGGGGGGGGGGGGTGTAGGAGTGAGGAGTGGGGTATGTGTTTAATTAAAAGAGGTCACCACAAAAAAAAAATGTGCTACACATGACATTTACATCACATTGGCCTGTCACATTGGCCTGTCTCCCTCATGTCTCCCTCATGTCTCTATCATGTCTCCCTCATGTCTCCCTCATGTCTCTCTCATGTCTCTCTCTGACTGACTGACTCGCATGTCTCTCTCATGTCTCTCTCTGACTGACTGACCCTCATGTCTCCCTCATGTCTCCCTCATGTCTCCCTCATGTCTCCCTCATGTCTCTCTCTCTCTCTCTCTCTCTCTCTCTCTCTCTCTCTCTCTCTCTCTCTCTCTCTCTCTCTGTCTCTCTGTCTCTCTGTCTCTCTGTCTATCTCTCTCTCTCTCTCTCTCTCTCGCTTTCTCCCCCCCTCTCTCTTTTTCTCTCATTTTCAGTTCAATTCAAGGGGCTTTATTGGCATGGGAAACATATGTTAACATTGCCAAAGCAAGTGAAGTAGATAATAAACAAAAGTGAAATAAACAATCAAAATGTATAGTAAACATTACACTCACAGAAGTTCCAAAATAATAAAGACATTTTTAAATGTCATTTTCAAATGTCATATTCAAATGTCATATTATGGCCATATACAGTGTTATGACGACGTGCAAATAATTGAAGTACAAAAGGGAAAATAAATAAACATGAATATGTGACCGACCGCCTTGAATCAGTCTCATGTAGCAAAATTTGAATTTTTATTTTATTTTTTACGACGAATATGTAGCGAGGGCCAGCCGACTAGAGCATACAGGTCGCAGTGGTGGGTGGTATAAGGTGTTTTAGTAACAAAACGGATGGCACTATGATAAACTGCATCTAGTTTGCTGAGTAGAGTATTGGAAGCTATTTTGTAGATGACATCGGCGAAGTCGAGGATCGGTAGGATAGTCAGTTTTACTAGGGTGAGTTTCGCTGCGTGGGTGAAGGAGGCTTTGTTGCGAAATAGAAAGCCTATTCTTGATTTGATTTTGGATTGAAAATGTTTAATATGAGTCTGAAAGGAGAGTTTACAGTCTAGCCAGACACCTAGGTATTTATAGATGTTCACATATTCTAGGTCGGAACCGTCCAGGGTGGTGATGTTAGTCGGGCGGGCGAGTGCAGGCAGCGAACGGTTGAAAAGCATGCATTTGGTTTTACTAGCGTTTAAGAGCAGTTGGAGGCCACGGAAGGAGTGTTGTATGGCATTGAAGCTCGTTTGGAGGTTAGATAGCACAGTGTCCAAAGAAGGGCCAGAAGTATACAGAATGGTGTCGTCTGCGAGCAACATCATTGATATATACAGAGAAAAGAGAAATAAAGAGAAAAGAGTCGGCCCGAGAATTGAACCCTGTGTTACCCCCATAGAGACTGCCAGAGGACCGGACAACATGTCCTCCGATTTGACACACTGAACTCTGTCTGCAAAGTAGTTGGTGAACCAGGCGAGGCAGTCATTAGAAAAACCGAGGCTACTGAGTCTGCCGATAAGAATATGGTGATTGACAGAGTCGAAAGCCTTGGCCAGGTCGACGAAGACGGCTGCACAGTACTGTCTTTTATCAATGGCGGTTATGATATCGTTTAGTACCTTGAGCGTGGCTGAGGTGCACCCGTGACCGGCTCGGAAACCGGATTGCACAGCGGAGAAGGTACGGTGGGATTCGAGATGGTCAGTGATCTGTTTGTTGACTTGGCTTTCGAAGACCTTAGAAAGGCAGGGCAGGATGGATATAGGTCTGTAACAGTTTGGATCCAGGGTGTCTCCCCCTTTGAAGAGGGGGATGACCGCGGCAGCTTTCCAATCCTTGGGGATCTCAGACGATATGAAAGACAGGTTGAACAGGCTGGTAATAGGGGTTGCGACAATGGCGGCGGATAGTTTCAGAAGTAGAGGGTCTAGATTGTCAAGCCCAGCTGATTTGTACGGGTCCGGGTTTTGCAACTCTTTCAGGACATCTGCTATCTGGATTTGGGTGAAGGAGAAGCTGGGGACGCTTGGGCGAGTAGCTGCGGGGGGTGTGGAGCTGTTGGCCGAGGTTGGAGTAGCCAGGTGGAAGGCATGGCCAGCCGTTGAGAAATGCTTGTTGAAGTCTTCGATTATCACGGATTTATCAGTGGTGACAGTGTTTCCTAGCCTCAGTGCAGTGAGCAGCTGGGAGGAGGTGCTCTTGTTCTCCATGGACTTTACAGTGTCCCAGAACTTTTTGGAGTTACATCTACAGGATGCAAATTTCTGCTTGAAAAAGCTAGCCTTTGCTTTCCTAACTGCCTGCGTGTATTGGTTCCTGACTTCCCTGAACAGTTGCATATCGCGGGGACTATTCGATGCTATTGCAGTCTGCCACAGGATGTCTTTGTGCTGGTCGAGGGCAGTCAGGTCTGAAGTGAACCAAGGGCTATATCTGTTCTTAGTTCTGCGTTTTTTGAACGGGGCATGCTTATCTTAGATGGTGAGGAAGTTACTTTTAAAGAATGACTAGGCATCCTCAACTGACGGGATGAGGTCAATATCCTTCCAGGATACCCAGGCCAGGTCAATTAGAAAGGCCTGCTCGCAGAAGTGTTTTAGGGAGCGTTTGACAGTGATGAGGGGTGGTCGTTTGACCGCGGACCCGTAGCGGATACAGGCAATGAGGCAGTGATCGCTGAGATCTTGATTGAAGACAGCAGAGGTGTATTTGGAGGGCAAGTTGGTCAGGATAATGTCTATGAGGGTGCCCATGTTTACGGATTTAGGGTTGTACCTGGTGGGTTCCTTGATGATTTGTGTGAGATTGAGGGCATCTAGCTTAGATTGTAGGACCACCGGGGTATTGGGCATATCCCAGTTTAGGTCACCTAGCAGAACAAACTCTGAAGCTAGATGGGGGGCGATCAATTCACAAATGGTGTCCAGGGCACAGCTGGGAGCTGAGGGGGGTCGGTAGCAGGCGGCAACAGTGAGAGACTTATTTCTGGAGAGATTCATTTTTAAAATTAGAAGTTCGAACTGTTTGGGAATGGACCTGGAAAGTATGACATTACTTTGCAGGCTATACACACATACTGAGCATCTCATATTATAGACAGGATTACCTACACAGACTGACCTGCTCATGTTACAGACAGGATTACCTACACATACTGACCATCATGTTATAGACAGGATTACCTACACATACTGACCATCATGTTATAGACAGGATTACCTACACATACTGACCATCATGTTATAGACAGGATTACCTACACATACTGACCAGCATGTTATAGACAGGATTACCTGGACATACTGATCATCATGTTATAGACAGGATTACCTACACACGCTGACCAGCTCATGTTATAGACAGGATTACCTACACATACTGACCATCATGTTATAGACAGGATTACCTACACATACTGACCATCTCATGTTACAGACAGGATTACCTACACAGACTGACCAGCTCATATTATAGACAGGATTACCTACACATACTGACCATCATGTTATAGACAGGATTACCTGGACATACTGACAATCTCATGTTATAGACAGGATTACCTACACATACTGGCCAGCTCGTATTATAGACAGGATTACCTACACATACTGACTAGCTCATGTTAGACAGGATTACCTGGACATACTGACCATCTCATGCTAGACAGGATTACCTAGACATACTGACCATCTCATATTATAGACAGGATTACCTACACTTACTGACCATCTCATATTATAGACAGGATTACCTGGACATACTGACCAGCTCATATTATAGACAGGATTACCTGGACATACTGACCATCATGTTATAGACAGGATTACCTACACATACTGACCAGCTCATGTTATAGACAGGATTACCTACACATACTGACCAGCTCATGTTATAGACAGGATTACCTACACATACTGACCAGCTCATGTTATAGACATGATTACCTGTCTGATTACCTACACATACTGACCATCTCATATTATAGACAGGATTACCTACACATACTGACCATCTCATATTATAGACAGGATTACCTGGACATGCTGACCAGCTCATGTTATAGACATGATTACCTGTCTGATTACCTACACATACTGACCATCATATTATAGACAGGATTACCTGGACATACTGACCATCATGTTATAGACAGGATTACCTACACATACTGACCATCTCATGTTATAGACAGGATTACCTACACATACTGACCATCATGTTATAGACAGGATTACCTGGACATACTGACCATCTCATATTATAGACAGGATTACCTACACATACTGACCAGCTCATGTTATAGACAGGATTACCTGGACATACTGACCATCTCATGTTATAGACAGGATTACCTGGACATACTGACCATCTCATGTTATAGACAGGATTACCTACACATACTGACCAGCTCATGTTATAGACAGGATTACCTGGACATACTGACCATCTCATGTTATAGACATGATTACCTGTCTGATTACCTACACATACTGACCATCTCATGTTAGACAGGATTACCTAGACATACTGACCATCTCATATTATAGACAGGATTACCTACACTTACTGACCATCTCATATTATAGACAGGATTACCTGGACATACTGACCAGCTCATGTTATAGACAGGATTACCTGTCTGATTACCTACACATACTGACCATCATATTATAGACAGGATTACCTGGACATACTGACCATCATGTTATAGACAGGATTACCTACACATACTGACCATCTCATGTTATAGACAGGATTACCTTCTCATACTGACCATCATGTTATAGACAGGATTACCTGGACATACTGACCATCATGTTATAGACAGGATTACCTACACATACTGACCATCTCATGTTATAGACAGGATTACCTGGACATACTGACCATCTCATATTATAGACAGGATTACCTACACATACTGACCATCTCATGTTATAGACAGGATTACCTGGACATACTGACCATCTCATATTATAGACAGGATTACCTGAACATACTGACCATCTCATGTTATAGACAGGATTACCTGGACATACTGACCATCTCATGTTATAGACATGATTACCTGTCTGATTACCTACACATACTGACCATCTCATGTTAGACAGGATTACCTAGACATACTGACCATCTCATATTATAGACAGGATTACCTACACATACTGACCATCTCATATTATAGACAGGATTACCTGGACATACTGACCAGCTCATGTTATAGACATGATTACCTGTCTGATTACCTACACATACTGACCATCATATTATAGACAGGATTACCTGGACATACTGACCATCTCATGTTATAGACAGGATTACATGGACATACTGACCATCTCATATTATAGACAGGATTACCTACACACACTGACCATCATGTTATAGACAGGATTACCTGGACATACTGACCATCATGTTATAGACAGGATTACCTGGACATATTGACCAGCTCATATTATAGACAGGATTACCTACACATACTGACCATCATGTTATAGACAGGATTACCTGGACATACTGACCATCATGTTATAGACAGGATTACCTGGACATACTGACCAGCTCATATTATAGACAGGATTACCTGGACATACTGACCATCATGTTATAGACAGGATTACCTGGACATACTGACCATCATGTTATAGACAGGATTACCTGGACATACTGACCAGCTCATATTATAGACAGGATTACCTGGACATACTGACCATCATGTTATAGACAGGATTACCTGGACATACTGACCATCATGTTATAGACAGGATTACCTGGACATACTGACCATCTCATGTTATAGACAGGATTACCTGGACATACTGACCATCTCATGTTATAGACAGGATTACCTGGACATACTGACCATCATATTATAGACAGGATTACCTGGACATACTGACCATCATGTTATAGACAGGATTACCTGGACATACTGACCATCTCATGTTATAGACAGGATTACCTGGACATACTGACCATCATGTTATAGACAGGATTACCTACACATACTGACCATCATGTTATAGACAGGATTACCTACACATACTGACCAGCATGTTATAGACAGGATTACCTGGACATACTGACCATCATGTTATAGACAGGATTACCTGGACATACTGACCATCTCATGTTATAGACAGGATTACCTGGACATACTGACCATCATGTTATAGACAGGATTACCTACACATACTGACCATCTCATATTATAGACAGGATTACCTGGACATACTGACCATCATGTTATAGACAGGATTACCTACACATACTGACCATCATGTTATAGACAGAATCGCGCTACATGGCAGACCAATCCAAACTCATCTCTCGGCATGTCCAGCCCACTCATTATCTTAGCCAATCATGGCTAGCGGGAAGGTTGCCCGCTTTTTCTTTGGCTAAAAAACTAGGTCCGTAATTTAACAATTTTATTCATATTTACAAATGGCCTACAAGTATGTTATAAAGGCACATGAATGTTATCATGTACCAGAAGGCATTTCTGCCCCAAAATGCATTTTGATAAAAAAAAAAAAAAAAAAAGATTACGCTCAAATAGCTCTCGTGTGAAGAAGTGACCTGTTTCATATGCCTAGTTTCCTGAAACTGGCAAAATATAGGTTGTATTTGCAATGGTGTTTGTTCTTCACTGGTTGCCCTGTTCTTGTGACAACAGTTCTCAATTGGTATGTCACATTATATGTTCCCTTTGATGGCATAGAAGGCCCTTCTTGCCTCGTCTCTCAGATCGTTCACAGCCTTGTGGAAGTTACCTGTGGCGCTGATGTTTAGGCCGAGGTATGTATAGTTTTTTGTGTGCTCTAGGTCAGCGGTGTCTAGATGGAATTTGTATTTGTGGTCCTGGCGACTGGACCTTGTTTGGAACACCACTTACTGAGATTTACTGTCAGGGCCCAGGTCTGACAGAATCTGTGCAGAAGATCTAGGTGCTGCTGTAGGCCCTCCTTAGTTGGGGACAGAAGCACCAGATCATCAGCAAACAGGAGACATTTGACTTCAGATTCTAGTAGGGTGAGGCCGGGTGCTGCAGACTGTTCTAGTGCCCTCGCCAATTCGTCAATATATATGTTAAAGAGGGTGGGGTTTAAGTTGCATTCCTGTCTCAACTCACGGCCCTGTGGAAAGAAATGACCAAACACTTGTTTTTTGTGTACATGGATTTTATAATGTTCTATGTTTTTCCCCCAACATCGATTTCCATAAATTTGAAAAGCAGAACCTCATGCCAAATTGAGTCGAAAGCTTTTTTGAAATCAACAAAGCACGAGAAGACTTTGCATTTGTTTTGGTTTGTTTGTTTGTCAGTTAGGGTGTGCAGGGTGAATACGTGGTCTGTCGTACGATCATTTGGTAAAAAGCCAATTTGACATTTGCTCAGTACATTGTTTTTCACTGAGGAAATGTACGAGTCTGCTGTTAATGATAAAGCAGAGGATTTCCCCAAGGTTGCTGTTGACGCATATCCCACGGTAGTTATTGGGGTCAAATTGGTCTCTTCTTTTGTGGATTGGGGTGATCAGTCCTTGGTTCCAAATATTGGGGAAGATGCCAGAGTTTAGGATGATGTTAAAGAGTTTAAGTTTAGCCATTTGGAATTTGTGGTCTGTATATTTTATAATTTCATTGAGGATACCATCAACACCACAGGCCTTTTTGGGTTTTATTTTGTCCTGTAGTTCATTCAATGTAATTGGGCAATGCAGTGGGTTCTGGTAGTCTTTAATAATTGATTCTAAGATTTGTATTTGATCATGTACATGTTTTTCTCTCTTTCTCTCACTTTTACTCTCTCTCTCTCTCTCTCTCTCTCTCTCTCTCTCTCTCTCTCTCTCTCTCTCTCTCTCTCTCTCTCTCTCTCTCTCTCTCTCTCTCTCTCTCTCTCTCTCTCTCTCTCTCTCTCTCTCTCTCGCTCCCTCTCTCTCTCTCGCTCTCTCTCTCTCAATTTTTCTCTCTCTTTTTCTTTTTCCATTTCTCTCTTTTTATCTCTGTCTGTCTCTCTCTCATTTCATTTTCATTCCATTTTTTTGAATCATTGCCATGGAGACCTCGACTAATGCATGTATCATGCCTACACCTTCTCTCATTATACAGAAGCCATATTGAGTAAATCCTAAATGGCACCCTATTCCCTATGTAGTGCACTACTTTTTGACCAGAGCCCATAGGGTCAAAAGTAGGTCACTATATAGGGAATAGGGTACCATTTGGGACATATACACTACAGTACTAGCATGACAAATCACAAGCCATCTGCAGCTGTTAACTACATGAATATATTGGACCTCATGTGACAGATAAACCACACCATGCATGTACCATACCTTATTTAAACACTTGTTTTATGGTGACAGATCAAAGCCAGGCAGAGTAGCCAGTTGATTTGAGTAAAGGAGAGAACAGGGGAGAACAGGAGAGAACAGGAGAGAACAGGGGAGAACAGGAGAGAACAGGAGAGAACAGGAGAGAACAGGAGAGAACAGGGGAGGACAGGGGAGAACAGGAGAGAACAGGAGAGAACAGGGGAGAACAGGAGAGAACAGGAGAGAACAGGGGAGAACAGGAGAGAACAGGAGAGAACAGGAGAGAACAGGGGAGAACAGGGGAGAACAGGAGAGAACAGGGGAGAACAGGGGAGAACAGGAGAGAACAGGGGAGAACAGGAGAGAACAGGGGAGAACAGGAGAGAACAAGGGAGAACAGGGGAGAACAGGAGAGAACAGGGGAGAACAGGAGAGAACAGGAGAGAACAGGGGAGAACAGGGGAGAACAGGGGAGAACAGGAGAGAACAGGGGAGAACAGGAGAGAACAGGGGAGAACAGGAGAGAACAAGGGAGAACAGGGGAGAACAGGAGAGAACAGGGGAGAACAGGAGAGAACAGGAGAGAACAGGGGAGAACAGGGGAGAACAGGAGAGAACAGGGGAGAACAGAGGAGAACAGGGGAGAACAGGGGAGAACAGGAGAGAACAGGGGAGAACAGGAGAGAATAGGGGATAACAGGAGAGAACAGGAGAGAACAGGAGAGAACAGGGGAGAACAGGGGAGAACAGGGGAGAACAGGAGAGAACAGGGAGAACAGGAATAGCTACAATCTAGTAGGTCTGTTGATGTGTAGGGTGATCTGGGTGATCTGAAAATACACAATTTCGTATCCTTTTTTCTCCTCTCCTCTCCTCTCCTCTCCTCTCCTCTCCTCTCCTCTCCTCTCCTCTCCTCTCCTCTCCTCTCCTCTCCTCTCCTCTCCTCTCCTCTCCTCTCCTCTCCATACAGTGGAATATAAATACCTGTTCTGTTTCATCTGTGAAACCCCATTCTATTTCCTGACTACGAGGTGGTGACAGACAGAGTGATATGTCTTGAACCAACAGTCTTCCTTCCAAAGATTCAGTCTGTTTGAGTCTGACCAGGGTTCTCGGGTCTTACTCCCATGGAGAAACTCTGTGTGTGTGTGTGTGTGTGGCTGTGTGTGTGGCTGTGTGTGTGTGTGTGTGTGTGTGTGTGTGTGTGTGTGTGTGTGTGTGTGTGTGTGTGTGTGTGTGTGTGTGTGTGTGTGTGTGTGTGTGTGTGTGTGTGTGTGTGTGTGATGTGTGTGTGTGTGTGTGTGCCTGTGCCTGTGTGTGTGTGTGTGCCTGTGCCTGTGTGTGTGTGTGTGTGTGACTGTGTGTGTGTGTGTGTGGAGAAATAGCCTCATTGAAACATATAAATGAAGGGAACATTCAGCTGTCTACTACAGACAATAGCCTCCCTCCCTCCATGATAAATACGATCAGTATTTTTAATAGACAAATGCTCCTCAGTTGGAGCCTCTATTATTAGCCACAGGGTGTTGGACCAATCAGCTATGGGCAACATGTAATGATCTGTATGTAGCTGGTTGATAGCTGTAGATAGCTGTAGATGAATTACTGCCCTGCTGGCTGGTTGGATGGGGGAGGGGGGGGGGGGGGGGGCATATCTCTGCACCTCATCATGTATGACCATATGTGGCTGGGGATGAAATCTACTCTCCTCTCACTCATTAGATACCATGGTAACCATAGACACATCATACGTCCCAAATGGCACCCTATTCCCTAACTTGGGTCTAAAGTAGTGCGCTATATAGGGAATAGGGTTCTATAGGGCTCTGGTCTAAAGTAGTGCACTATATAGGGAATAGGGTGTATATAGCTCTGGTCTAAAGTAATGCACTATATAGGGAATAGGGTGCCATTTGACAGACAACAGGGAAAGTGGGCCACGATGATTGTTGTTGCCAGGATTTTATTCCTCCCCTCCACAATCAGATAATTTGAATTGGGACAAATACAATTAAAAACATTGACTCATTGAACAGTCTGATGCATGGCACAGTCACACTGTTGATAACACCGATTCCCTGTGCTTGGCACTTAGGATATATTGCCTGAATTCTGAATGAGCCACTCTGTGGACACTCAGCACAGAAACATGGTTAATAGCTGCTAAACATGTCTGCTTTCTTCACAGTAATAAATAGATACTATATAGTAGGGAAGAAGCAGTCGTGTGTAAATGTAATCTCATCAGGAGAGGGGTTTGGGAAGTCACTTTACATCTATTATTCATAAATTAGCAATCAATTTGAGGCCCATTCCACAAATGGTACCCTATTCCCTATTGAGCTCTGGTCAAAAGTAGTGCACTATGTAGTATATAGGGTGCCATTTGGTTTGTAGCCTTGGTTCTAGTGGTATTGATGGATTTGTATCAGCTTTGTATCTGTAAATGTAGCTAGCTAGACTCTCTTACCCATATACGTGGATGGACGCTCCTCCCTCTCTGTCACGGAGGCCGTGGTTGCCTTTAGTTTGAAGATGTAATCCGGAGACATGTGTTTTATACAACATCCTTCTGTGTGTTCTCTATTCGACTCCGTCTGCATAATTGCAAACAAACGCCAGCATTTTCTCCATCTCCTTAACTATCAGACTCTAATTCCACTGATTTCAAAACTCGGTCCTCCAGGAAGTGGAGGGCAACACTGATGCAGTTCTACTATGTGATATTATAGACAGGATTACCTGGACATACTGACCATCATGTTATAGACAGGATTACCTGGACATACTGACCAGCTCATATTATAGACAGGATTACCTACACATACTGACCATCATGTTATAGACAGGATTACCTGGACATACTGACCATCATGTTATAGACAGGATTACCTGGACATACTGACCATCATGTTATAGACAGGATTACCTGGACATACTGACCATCATGTTATAGACAGGATTACCTGGACATACTGACCATCATGTTATAGACAGGATTACCTGGACATACTGACCATCATGTTATAGACAGGATTACCTGGACATACTGACCATCATGTTATAGACAGGATTACCTACACATACTGACCATCATGTTATAGACAGGATTACCTGGACATACTGACCATCATGTTATAGACAGGATTACCTGGACATACTGACCATCATGTTATAGACAGGATTACCTACACATACTGACCATCATGTTATAGACAGGATTACCTGGACATACTGACCATCATGTTATAGACAGAATCGTGCTACATGGCAGACCAATCAGAACTCATCTCTCGACATGTCAAGTTCATGCATTATCTCAACCAATCATGACTAGCGGGAAGGTTCCTGTCTTTGTCCGTGGCTAAACCAACTAGACTCGTAATTTAACAATTGTATTTATATTTACAGATGGCCTACAAGTCTGTTATTAAGGCTCATGAAAGTTATAATGTTCCAGAAGGCATTTCTGTAAAAAAAAAAAACATTTTGATAAAAACCAAAAAAGAAGTTTTACGTTCAACTGCCTCTCCTGTGACGTGCGTGTTACGCCTAGTTTCCTGAAACGAGTCACATATACACAAAGTCCTATTGAGATATCAGTCTCATCATCAGTTCTTAGAAACATGCAGTTCTGTGTTAGTGTGTTTTACAGTATAATTGTGTTAGTCTGTGATACTTGTCTGATTTTACATTTGCCTCCTCACTCATTAACCGGTGTCATACAATCACATGACAGTTTGGATTTATATTCCCACAAGGAGCCTAATGAAGCACGCTTACTGTAATTACTCTTTCTGAAATAGACTTTTATGAAGGATTACCAGAACTTAAACTAAAACGTAAAGGATGGAAGAGGCTAAATACATCAAACTTTCAACTCCTCTTTAGAGTCATTTGCATGCCCGGGATGGTTTTAAATACCTTTTCTTTTTTTAAAAGAGGGTCAAATATAACCCTAACATTCTCAACATCAAACATTCGATCCCAAACTTTCGTTCCCAGCTAATGACGCGGATTTTACTGTAATTACTCTTCGTGAAATAGACTTCATGAAGGATTACCACAACACCCGCTTAGAAGGGACTAAAATATACAAGATGACTGTTTGGATGAGAGCTAAGATGGCTCCCTAATTTCTCAATACTACACTTTACAACCCTCTATCTTGAGATTCATTTGCATCTTAAAGAAGGTAGAACATCTTGTTGTAAGATAATTTAATGAGTCACGGTCAACCTCATCTTGACCCCTAAATTACACCCTTTCTCTTCTTCTCTAGCTTTTGACAAATGGTTATTGTAAATTAGATCTTAAAATGTGTTAAATGTCCACCTTTCAACCTGTATCTTCAGAATCGTCAAGTTAGAGACATTAAAAGTTATTGTATAGAAAATCCTCCTTTTCTCCTCTCTATAATAAATGAATCTCTCTTTTCTTCCCGGCCCATTCTGGTTGTGCAGATGGGGTCAATAGAAAACTCATTTAATCCCTGTCTGTCCTTCAGGATAGTATGTGAATCATTGTTGCTGAATCACCACATCTGTTATAGCGGCTGCTGCTGCTTCTGCCTTGGCCCTGCCTGCTCATTGTCTCAATGCCATGGACCTTATCTTCTGTTCCTCGCCTACCAAAATAAGTCTCTTATGTATTGTCTCAAATGGCACCCTGTACCTTATTATTCCCTAGTTTGTGCACTACTTTTGACCAGGACCCTTATAGGGAATAGGGTACACTACTTTTGACCAGGAACCTTATAGGGAATAGGGTGCTATTTGAGACACAGACAAGGTCTTCATGGTATTTTTTAAATATTTTTTTTACTTAGCAAGTAAATTCTTATTTTCAATGACGGCCTAGGAACAGTGGGTTAACTGCCTTGTTCAGGGGCAGAACGACATATTTTTACCTTGTCAGCTCAGGGACTAGATCAAGCCACCTTTACGGTTACTAGTCCAACGCTCTAACCACTAGGCTACGTGCCTCCTCTAACCACTAGGCTACCTGCCTCCTCTAACCACTAGGCTACCTGCCTCCTCTAACCACTAGGCTACGTGCCTCCTCTAACCACTAGGCTACCTGCCTCCTCTAACCACTAGGCTACCTGCCTCCTCTAACCACTAGGCTACCTGCCTCCTCTAACCACTAGGCTACCTGCCTCCTCTAACCACTAGGCTACCTGCCTCCTCTAACCACTAGGCTACCTGCCTCCTCTAACCACTAGGCTACCTGCCTCCTTTAACCACTAGGCTACCTGCCTCCTCTAACCACTAGGCTACCTGCCTCCTCTAACCACTAGGCTACCTGCCTCCTCTAACCACTAGGCTACCAGCCTCCTCTAACCACTACGCTACCAGCCTCCTCTAACCACTAGGCTACCTGCCTCCTCTAACCACTAGGCTACCTGCCTCCTCTAACCACAAGGCTACCTGCCTCCTCTAACCACTAGGCCAGCCTGCCTCCTCTAACCACTAGGCTACCTGCCTCCTCTAACCACTAGGCTACCTGCCTCCTCTAACCACTAGGCTACCTGCCTCCTCTAACCACAAGGCTACCTGCCTCCTCTAACCACTAGGCCAGCCTGCCTCCTCTAACCACTAGGCTACCTGCCTCCTCTAACCACTAGGCTACCTGCCTCCTCTAACCACTAGGCTACCTGCCTCCTCTAACCACTAGGCTACCTGCCTCCTCTAACCACTAAGCTACCTGCCTCCTCTAACCACTAGGCTACCTGCCTCCTCTAACCACTAGGCTACCTGCCTCCTCTAACCACTAGGCTACCTGCCTCCTCTAACCACTAGGCTACCTGCCTCCTCTAACCACTAGGCTACCTGCCTCCTCTAACCACTAGGCTACCAGCCTCCTCTAACCACTAGGCTACCTGCCTCCTCTAACCACTAGGCTACCTGCCTCCTCTAACCACTAGGCTACCTGCCTCCTCTAACCACTAGGCTACCAGCCTCCTCTAACCACTAGGCTACCTGCCTCCTCTAACCACTAGGCTACCTGCCTCCTCTAACCACTAGGCTACCTGCCTCCTCTAACCACTAGGCTACCTGCCTCCTCTAACCACTAGGCTACCTGCCTCCTCTAACCACTAGGCTACCTGCCTCCTCTAACCACTAGGCTACCTGCCTCCTCTAACCGCTAGGCTACCTGCCTCCTCTAACCACTAGGCTACATGCCTCCTCTAACCACTAGGCTACCTGCCTCCTCTAACCACTAGGCTACCTGCCTCCTCTAACCACTAGGCTACCTGCCTCCTCTAACCACTAGGCTACCTGCCTCCTCTAACCACTAGGCTACCTGCCTCCTCTAACCACTAGGCTACCTGCCTCCTCTAACCACTAGGCTACCTGCCTCCTCTAACCACTAGGCTACCTGCCTCCTCTAACCACTAGGCTACCTGCCTCCTCTAACCACTAGGCTACCTGCCTCCTCTAACCACTAGGCTACCTGCCTCCTCTAACCACTAGGCTACCTGCCTCCTCTAACCACTAGGCTACCTGCCTCCTCTAACCACTAGGCTACCTGCCTCCTTTAACCACTAGGCTACCTGCCTCCTCTAACCACTAGGCTACCTGCCTCCTCTAACCACTAGGCTACCTGCCTCCTCTAACCACTAGGCTACCAGCCTCTTCTAACCACTACGCTACCAGCCTCCTCTAACCACTAGGCTACCTGCCTCCTCTAACCACTAGGCTACCTGCCTCCTCTAACCACAAGGCTACCTGCCTCCTCTAACCACTAGGCCAGCCTGCCTCCTCTAACCACTAGGCTACCTGCCTCCTCTAACCACTAGGCTACCTGCCTCCTCTAACCACTAGGCTACCTGCCTCCTCTAACCACAAGGCTAACTGCCTCCTCTAACCACTAGGCCAGCCTGCCTCCTCTAACCACTAGGCTACCTGCCTCCTCTAACCACTAGGCTACCTGCCTCCTCTAACCACTAGGCTACCTGCCTCCTCTAACCACTAGGCTACCTGCCTCCTCTAACCACTAAGCTACCTGCCTCCTCTAACCACTAGGCTACCTGCCTCCTCTAACCACTAGGCTACCTGCCTCCTCTAACCACTAGGCTACCTGCCTCCTCTAACCACTAGGCTACCTGCCTCCTCTAACCACTAGGCTACCTGCCTCCTCTAACCACTAGGCTACCAGCCTCCTCTAACCACTAGGCTACCTGCCTCCTCTAACCACTAGGCTACCTGCCTCCTCTAACCACTAGGCTACCTGCCTCCTCTAACCACTAGGCTACCAGCCTCCTCTAACCACTAGGCTACCTGCCTCCTCTAACCACTAGGCTACCTGCCTCCTCTAACCACTAGGCTACCTGCCTCCTCTAACCACTAGGCTACCTGCCTCCTCTAACCACTAGGCTACCTGCCTCCTCTAACCACTAGGCTACCTGCCTCCTCTAACCACTAGGCTACCTGCCTCCTCTAACCGCTAGGCTACCTGCCTCCTCTAACCACTAGGCTACATGCCTCCTCTAACCACTAGGCTACCTGCCTCCTCTAACCACTAGGCTACCTGCCTCCTCTAACCACTAGGCTACCTGCCTCCTCTAACCACTAGGCTACCTGCCTCCTCTAACCACTAGGCTACCTGCCTCCTCTAACCACTAGGCTACCTGCCTCCTCTAACCACTAGGCTACCTGCCTCCTCTAACCACTAGGCTACCTGCCTCCTCTAACCACTAGGCTACCTGCCTCCTCTAACCACTAGGCTACCTGCCTCCTCTAACCACTAGGCTACCTGCCTCCTCTAACCACTAGGCTACCTGCATCCTCTAACCACTAGGCTACCTGCCCCCCGTAACGGAAATAGAAAATAACCATGACTAGATATTATGCTATAAACCCCAGCCACATCTTGCTAAGTACACGGGTCACTACAGAAGGTGGAAACGGTACAGGCAAATGGTTACTTGCATAGTAGCTATATCAGAAATAGATAGTGTCAATATAAATAAAATAATATTTTTTATTTTTTTTTTCACCGTTATTTTACCAGGTAAGTTGACTGAGAACACGTTCTCATTTGCAGCAACGACCTGGGGAATAGTTACAGGGGAGAGGAGGGGGATGAATGAGCCAATTGTAAACTGGGGATTATTAGGTGACCGTGATGGTTAAGGGCCAGATTGGGAATTTAGCCAGGCCATGGGATCTTTAATGACCTCAGAGAGTCAGGACACCCGTTTAACGTCCCATCCGAAAGACGGCACCCTACACAGAGCAGTG